>NW_017670798.1:344176-437602 GCF_001879085.1 Nicotiana attenuata
ATATATATATATATATATATATATATATATATATATATATATATATATATATATATATATATATATATATATATATATATATATATATGCTCCGGTTGAGGAGGTAATTGCTAATTGAGAGCTTGCGTCTACTGTAGAGAGGAGGACCGTATCACGTATTACAATTGTTTAATTCATTTATTTACTCTGCCCCGTATCTATTTACTTCTTACTGTATCTGTCTTATTAGACCATTAGTAAGTGTTGATGTCGACCCCTCGTCACTACTTCTCTGGGGTTATGCTAGATACTTATTGTGTACACGTTGATTTACGTACTCATGCTACATTTCCTGCACATTTTCAATTTGATTAATATACTACTGAATTCATGTATGTCTGTTTGTCATTTTTTTAGTTTTATATAAGGATGTGTAAAATTTTGTTTTATCTCTCAGGATAACATCATTAATTGGAGTGAACCTTGTCATGTACCTCGATGCGTCTATTCATGTCTCAAGGCTATTTCTATTGACGTATTTCAGGGACGCCAAGATGAGCTTTCTGTGCTTTGCTACATTCTTGAGAATGCTGAGGTTTTGCAAGTTGTGAAATTGCATTCTTCTTCTAATAAGACTCAGACAAAGTTCCAAGTGCTACAAAGAATAGCTGGATTGCCAAGGAAGTCTCAAGTTTGTCGAATTGAATATCTCTAAGACTTGTGTAATTTGTAAGCAAGACCATATTCTATATATCTTTATTAATTAGATTTTCATGATCAATATAATAGAAATATAGTTATGGTGACAATTTGCTTTCTTGAGACTTGTATGTCGGAATCAACAATTTGACATTCCTTTTTGTTTTTCACCTGGTGGATGGTACCCAAAGGAATTATTTGAGTTAAAGTGTGGCTTTATCGAAGAAAGTTTGAACTTTGCTCCCTAGAGATAAGTGCCACTGTTTGCAGTATTAACAACCTATCTTAAATTTTATTGTAACATCTGACCGGTCGTTTTGAGCTCTAGCCCGTCGTTCGGCGGTTTGAGAGCTTGAGTAACTTCACTTTAGGTATTATGACGAGTAGATGTGATCGGAATTGAATTTCGGGAAGTACAGAGTTGATTTGGAAAGAAAATTCTATTTCGAAAGCTTTAAGTTGGAGGAACTGACTAAGGTTTGAGTTTTGAATAAACGACCTCAGAATCGAGATTTGAAGGTTCCAACAGGTTCGTATGATGATTTTGGACTTGGGCGTACGTCCGGATCGGGTTTTTGATGACCCGGGAGCATTTTGGCGCCTATTATGGAAAGTTTGCATTTTGGAAGAATTTCATAAATTTGGGTTTGAAGTGTATTTTAATGTTATAGATATCCGTTTGGAATTCCGAGCCTGGGAATAGCTCCGTATGATGATTATGTTCTTAGGAGCGCGTCCGGATGTGGATTTGGAGGTTTGTAGGTCATTTTGGGGTCATTTGGCAAAAGTTGGAAGTTGGAGGTTTTTGGAAGTTTGACCGGGAGTGGAATTTTTGATATCGGGGTCGGATTCTGATTCCGGAAGTTGGAGTAGGTTTGTAATGTCAAATGTGACTTGTGTGCAAAATTTAAGGTCAATCGGACGTGATTTGATAGGTTTCGGCAACGGATGTGGAAGTTAGAAGTTCAATAGTTCATTAGGCTTGAATCGATGTGCAATTCATTTTAAATTTATTTGGTATTATTTGAGGCGTCGAACAGGTCCGTGTTATGTTATGCAGCGGGTCGGTGTGATTGGACAGGGTCCCGGGGGCCTTGGATGTGTTTCGAATGTGTTTGGGTTGTATTGCGCTCTTATTTGATGTTTCAACGTCGTTTCTTTGGACATAAAGGGTACCATATTGAGAAAATGACCTTTGATTTGTGATTGGATTGAACCATTAGATCCGTCTCGTAATTACGGAGTCATAACAACAAGAATCACCGAATTGCGATGTCGTATGAGAGAGTTATGCCCATTTCTACATCGGGAAAAATTGCTGGTTTCTAATGCGGACTTTGTTCTTCGCGAACACGAGGGAGGTCCCGTGAATGCGAAGAAGGAATTTTGGGTTGACCGGTCAACGCGAAGAATTGGTCTTCGCGATCGCGAAGGTTTGCCGGCGAACGCGAAGAAGAAAAATCGCCTGGACAGTATTTTAAACCGAGAATTTTAGTATTTTGGGCATATCTTGAGTTCTAGAGCACCGTTTGAGGTGATTTTTGCGGTGTTGTTCTCGTCTCAATAAGGGGGTAAATATCTGACCTTTATTTTGATATTTATTTATGATTATTTTCGTTGGTTACTATTTTTCTCCGTGTTTGGATTGTAGAAATTAGGATTTTGAGCCCCAAAGTTGAGAAACGGTAAATCCTTGATTTGAGGGTCGATTCATGGACGAAATTGGACGATTTTATTGATATACATCATATGAGTTATGGGTAATATTTATTTTTAAAATTTTTCATAATCCGGGCACGTGGGCCTTGAGGGTTGACTTTATTGACTTTTCAAGCGCAGTTGGGAATTGTTATAAATTGATTATGAGTATTAGTGTATATTTTTATTGTTTGCACATTGTGTTTACCTTGAAAATGGTAGTGACATTTGATTTTGTGGTTCTAAAAATATGTGATTTATTTTAATACTAGTTGTTAAGCAATAGATACTAAGTGTAAGTAAAGAAAATAAGAAATGCAAACCAAAGCTATCACAAAACCGAGCGCCGAGTTGGCTGGAACAGAAGCTTCGAGGCCTATATAGGGCAGTTGGTAGTGAGCTATTGATGAAGAAACAATGATAATGAAGGCCTCAAAGATAGCCTTTTGCGATTAATAATGAGCAATAAATGAAGAACAATAAATGAACAATGAAAGAATAAGCAATCAATGTGTTGAACGACTGTTTGAGCACATTTAAAGAAGAGCAGAGAATGTTGTATTGTATTCAATATATCGTGTCCCTTTACAAAATGACAAGGGTGCCCTTTATATAGGAGGGGAGAACCCCAACATGGTACATGTCTATTAATGATGAGGAAATGCTATTGGTATAGCTGTGTAACGACTCAGTATAGATTTGTACTATTCTTGCAGACTCTGTCAGTCCTCATCACGTGCCCTCGGGGGTTTCCTGCCTTTCCATGATGGTCGCCGATTTTCATGCCTCGAGGCACGCCATGATGAGTCTTCGATATATCCTGTCGAGGTGAGTGCTTCGGGGACGAGCCTTGGACTATGCTTCGACCCCACCGAAGCCGGGCTTGAAATGCCACAGAAGCCTTTAAATCGACCTCCTCTGATTTTGACCGTATACAGATAGTCCCCGCATTTCATAGAATGAAATAATAAAAGAAACGATCTTGACCTCGATTCTCTCGAACCTATCGTGATGACTTCACGTTCGTGACATGGGCGCCTGAAACAACCGAAAACGTCTCGTCGGTTCATTCCCCCAGAAGCATTGAATGCACCGCCGGTTCGTTTCCTAAAGACATTGAATGTGCCGTCAGTTTCGTCGTCATTTCTCTATAATGAGGGATTTCTGGAACCAAAGCTTCACTCATTCTTTCTTCAACAATCTTTAATCCTTTCCCTTCTTTTTATCCTCTTCTGATCTCCTATTCTTATGGTTCAAACCTGTGACCACAAGGTCATAAGGCAGCAACCTTATCAGTTATGCCATGGCTCTTTTTCAAAGCCTTTCCTCTCTAAGAGGAATTATACTGAGTTGTTGTTGTTGTTGTTGTTGTTGGCTCGAATCGATGAGAGGAGGGCATCAGATTCTCCCCGTATCAGAAGATATGTGGACTGTAAACCGCTGCTCATCTCTCTTAACTTCAACCTGGTGTGGCGCTTCATTCTTTTTGCTTTCCATGGAGTGAGGTGGTACTATCTACCAACTTTTGCATCCCACACCGGTGCAACATCTCAAGAAGTGGCTTCACAATAGTAGTGTTGACGAGGCCCATACTCGCCAAGCCTTTATCCAGGCCACAATTTTCTTTACTTGTCAAAACCTTTTGCTCTTTGATAGGCTATAGCCCTTTCTTCATCTATTGCTGTTTCGGAGGAGGTTCTCGAAGACAATGCGCTAAATGTCGAAAAGAAGTCCCCGAGGAAAAGGTTCTCAAGGATGTTGCTCTTGAGGACATTCCCTCGAAAGTAGATTAGGCCTTTGGTTGTTGTTTTTTGCTTCTTCGTTTCTGTGTAAGGGCCCCTCGTGGGCTTTGTAAACATCTTTTATTAGTATAAGAATTTCTTCATTTTGCCTTCGATTTGTGTTGAACTTTACTCTGCCTTCGTTTGTGAAAAATCCAAGTGTACGGCTCTAACGATTAGTCCGAATACCGGATCCGGAAATAATAAACCCATAGGTGTTTATTCGATCAATATGACACTTTTTAATGTCCTTTGTTATCCCTCGGACTAAGCTCGGGTTGATTTGATACGAACTTAGGTCGCCGGGATTTCCGAGTCCGAGGAGCGAGAGCTGTGTCTCAGTTTTTTGAAATAAAGCTAGCCCTTTTGGGCTTCGTTGGTAGCCCTCGAGTGAGAATTTTCTCGCACTCAAGTAACCTTCGGATTTAGCAGCTGGGTGAACGTTTGCTCGGTCATCTGAAAATAAAGATAGCCCTAAGGCCTTTACAAATAGTCCTCGAGTGAGAGCCTGCTCGAACACGGGTAGCACCTAATTGAGTGAAAATTTGCTTGAACTTGAAATAAAGATAGCCCGGAGGCTTTATATATAGTCCTCGAGTGAGAACTGGCTCGAACACGGGTAGCCCTTGGGCTTAATAGTTGAGCGAGCGTTTGCTCGAACTCAAAGTAAGGATAGCCCTAAGGCTTTATGAATAGTCCCCGAGCGAGAACTGGCTCGAGCCCGTAATAAAAATAGCTCTGAGGCTTTGTGAATAGTCCCTGAGCGAGAACTGGCTCGAACTCGTAATAAAAATAGCCCTGAGGCTTTGTGAATAGTCCTTGAGTGAGAACTGGCTCAAACTCGGATAGCCCTTGGGCTAAATAGTTGAGCGAGTGTTCGCTCGAACCCGACTCGTAGATTTTTCCTAATAATCTCTGAGAATCAGATTCCCGATGCCTAGGTCCTGGTGTCAACATCATGACATAAGTGGTTGAAGTGACTGAAGGGTTGCTTTTTGTACGACTCCCAAAATCATTAATTGTAGGCGGCCGACGGTCGGCCTTTTGGCTCCCTCAACACGTTTAAACGATCTTTATAAATAGACAAATCCCATAACCCTGCAATGATTACTTCTCTTAGTGCTTCCAACTTTTCATTTATCCTTTTTCAATTTCCTTGAACTCTCCCTTCTCTTTTCTAACAACATTCTCCTTCTTCTCGGATCTTTCGCTTTAGAGATGGCTAAAACTTCTAAAATTGTTCCTCAATAGGAAAAAGCTTCATCATCTTCTCGAACGACCAAAGGTAAACCGGTAGTTTCTCCTAGTTTCGAGGAGTGTACTCCCGGGCCTTGTGATACATCTTCTGATTTCTAGGTCGAAAACCCTCCCTCTATCCCGGGACGATGTGAACCCATATCTCGATACAGCAGCCTAATAACTGAAATTGAGAAAGTGAAGGCCGACTGCCGTTGGGGGGAGGTGGTGCAAGTAGAGATTCCTTCACGTGGAGAAGACATAATCAAGCACCGAGCCGGTTTCCTCAGTGTATATACTTATCCTTTCACCTTAGACCCGGTAGGAGCCTCTTCGCCACCGGTAGACCCAGTGATCCTCGATTTCTGCAGACAGTATCGGGTGACGCTTTGACAAATCTATCCATCATTCTGGCGCATTGTTTATTTGATTAGGTATTTTTCGAACATGATCGAGGGGATGCCTTTTACCCTCGATCATCTGATTAGACTGTATAGCCCCCGACTTTATCGAGGCGGCCTGATTAAGCTAAAACGTCGATGCTCAAAGGCCTTTTTTGCTAGCATCGACGAAGATAAGGATCGAGGGTGGATGAGCCGCTTTATCCGAGTCAGGACCTCGGACCTGATCCCCGCTGAGAGAATGCCATTCCCCGAGGAATGGAATATGAATCGTAAGTAAACATGTTTCGCTAATCGGATATCTTTTCTTTCTTCTGAATTAACTCTCTTTGATGATATAGCTATCGAGTGGTACCCCGATGTTATCAAGGATCTCCCAGGCTGGGTCCGACGACTCGATTCGATCTGCCCATATGCTAAGCGCGTGTGGCGTGATCTGGCTAAGACCCGTTGGGAGGCCAAAAATCATGGTGAGTTTTATTTCTGTCATACTTGAGCTCCTTAGAGAAGATATCTCTAGATAGTATTCTCATCCTTTGCGTCTATGCAGGCCTTGGAGAGGTCGTTTTGATGAGGGAACCCCCGCCTGGGGGAGAAGATACCCCGAAGCCTGCCAAGGAGAAAAAGAGAAAGAAGAAATCGCCAGCTGAGCCCCCGAATCCCAAAAGGGCTAAAGTTCAAAAGCCTGAGGCCGATTCGGTGGCCTTAACTCGGGAAGCGGCCGAAAGTCTTCATGCCGAGGGCGGGGAGAATGATGACTGCCAGCTGGTACTCATGGGGAGAGGGAGCGCTGCTACCTCGAAGTCTACAGAGCCGAAGGTGACTGAGCTGGAGGCTGCCGGAACGGAGGCCGCCGAGACGGTCCCTACCCGAGCTGAGGGAATTGTTGAGGGGAGATCAGACGAAGTCCCCGGGCCGACCGACGACCAAAACACATCGGGTGCCGAGGGGCACTTAGTGATGAATCCGAAGAAACCAATAATGAGGCCCCTCGAAGGGGGAAGAGAGCTCTCGTCGAACCATTCGAGGTGATCAATGTGGATGAGCCTCCGACGGGCCCATCATTCTCTCCTGGGCAGATACGGGATGCCCAAGACATAAAAACTCCCGTTGTGGGGGCATCCTCCGGAGAGAATGATATGTTTGAAGGTTGTTTTGCCGGGGTTGAGGAAGGACCCGATATCGATGCCTCATTGATCCTTGAAGAAGCAGAGAAGCTTCGAAAACAGGTAATCTTGACTTGACCACTGTATTTTGAGTTTCAATTCTTGTTTTTCTAACTCCCTTCCTTTGCGTTTTTAGGTCTTGATGCTCTCCAACCAGGCTTTTTCCAAGTCGCAAGCTGAGTTGGCTCGTTGTGAGGACGAATTCAGGAAGCTCGCTTCTGAATTGAACGAGCTTAAGGCCTTTTATGCCCAAAAAGAGGGGGAGCTAGGTGACCTTCGATCACATTTGGAGAGGATGTCTCGAGAGCGGACCGATCTCGATGAGCAGGTAATACGACCTTCGTGGGCTTACTTCTATGCTTTAGTCAATTGAGTGCTAAATACCTTAGCTTGGTTCTTTCAGCTTAAGCAAAATAATGATTTAATGCGAGAGGAGCTTAGAGTCAGAGATGCTGAAATCCTTGGGCTGAAGCAGCGTATGGATGAAGCATCCTCTGATAAAGAAACTCTTCGAGAGAAGCTGATCTCGGTTGAGCATCAACTTCAAGGGGCAAAGGGAGAAAGCCGTAAGTACAAAGATCTCCATGCTGAATCAGTTGTTGAGCTATCTACGACTAAGTCCGAAGCCGATGCGCTCATATCCTCGTACCGAGAAGATACTGCTGCTGCAAATGCTCGAGCCGGGAAGGTATCCGAAGAGGCAGAGTTGGAACTGACCCGAGCCTTAGAGCATGCCCGATTAAGATCTCGGAGACAGGCTCTCGAGGATGTGCATGCAGGGGGCATCGATTTGTCTGCTGATATTAAGAGGGTGAAGGCCCTAGAGGAAGAATCGCCAGCTCCACTTTCTTCCAGCGATGGTTCAGCCAATGGTTCGACCAGAGGCTCGGAGGATGATGAGGATGAAGGTGAAGTCCCTGAGGGGAAGGAGGCCATTGATGCACCGGGGGTCGAGGGCCAAGCCGTTGAAGGCACAACTTCTAAGGGAGCTTCGTCTGGTCAAGTGACCCCGGTGGTAGATTAGGCTTTTATTTCTTGTTCTTTTGCATCGGGCTCCCCGCGGGAGCGTTGTAAACGTATCTTTGTACCATTGTTTATAATAAAAAGAAACCATTTGGTTTTCCCTTTATATAAATTCCCACTTGCTTGTGTCTTTGTTTATGTTTTGAGTTTTGATGCCTGGCGACAATTAGTCCGATATGTTCGACTTTTAGATAAGAACCCTTAGGTAGTGTTCGATGAACAATTGTTAATAGTTGACCGTTTAGGGCTTGGTCCTCGGATCAAGTTTTGACTCAGGCTCATCGACCCTTAGGTCTTCAACATATTGGCCCTTAGGTTCTTTAGGCTGGCCCTTATGCTCTTACGCATTGGCCCTTAGGCTCTTTAGGCTGGCCCTTAGGCTCTTACACATTGGCCCTTAGGCTCTTTTCAGACTGGGTCGATGCGACCTCTAATATGGC
Source organism: Nicotiana attenuata (assembly GCF_001879085.1). Classification (NCBI taxonomy): domain Eukaryota; kingdom Viridiplantae; phylum Streptophyta; class Magnoliopsida; order Solanales; family Solanaceae; genus Nicotiana; species Nicotiana attenuata. The sequence goes on from NW_017670798.1 coordinate 352,600, forward strand.
TATAGTTTCCCCTCATTTTGGCTAAAGACTTTTGAAGTTTTGATTATTCCATGGCATGTTTTGTGTTCGTCCGACTCTTCGACGGCTCAAACGAGAACCTCGATTATGAGTCGATGAGTGACGATAGCGGAGTACCTCGGGAGGTTCGCTCGAAAGCTGAATTGTCGAAACCTTTTCATCGAAGTCTGATTGTTTTCGAAGCCTTTTTTATTTTTCGGAGGTGATACTTGTCGAAGCTTCATTGCTTATGCCGAGGGTAGCCTGATTAACCGGTTCTTTTCGAAGTATTTTCGAAGTATTTGGAGGCCTTTAGTTTTATGGCGTTAGTTGGACGTCTCCGAGCCGCGTTAATTCATCCGTAGCCTATAAGTTCGACCGTAGTCTTTATGTTTGGCCCTAGCCTTTAGTTCCCGTGTGTGGTGACCTTGGCGTCTATTTTTAGGGTATGCCTTTTTAGGGGTCTTACAAGTTCGAATATATAGCCTTGGCCTTAATATCGGGTTTATGCCTTTTTAAGGTCTTATAAATTTGAGTATGCCTTGTTGAGGTCTTACAAATTTGATGTTGCCTCACTGAGGGCTTACGAGCTCGAAGTTGCCTGATCGAGGTCTTACGAGTTCGAAGTTGCCTGATCGAGGTCTTACGAGTTCGAGTCTTCGATGGCTCGATGAGCTGACTGTCGATGACAGTCCCCAAATGTTCGAGAGTTTTCTGGCCCTTGAGCCATTTTATGAGAAAGTGGTGAACTTCTTTGAGGCACAAAGTGTTTTGATAAGCAAAAGGGGCCTCCTCAATTACTTGATATATGCTTACATGTTTATTTCTTTTGGAGGCTCGATTATTCTACATGGACATGGTTCATTTGACCGTTTGGCCCAATACAACATTCTCCTATCGAGGTCCTCCTAGGCATAGTTCGATTCTTCCGAGAGGTGACCTCCTGGGGTGATGCCCCCCCAGTATTTGAGGCTGATCGAAGAGAGGCCTTGAATACTTGACGAGTTCTCCTTAGGTAGCATATGGATTTTGCCTCGTTAAAAACCTTGCCGGTAAAACCCGTTCGGGACAAAACCTGTTCCAAGGGAAAAAGAGCGCAACACATGCTTTGAAACCCAAGGTCTTTGAGCTGGAGGGTGCTTTGATTCCTTTCCATTGAACACCTGCAATAAGTTAGTGTAAAACATAAATGAAAAGGGAGAGGGTTGTACCTTAGCAATGATAGCGTTCAAGTCCCGATACATTTTAATTGTTTGTTCCGAGGATGCGGTACGGTCCTTTATTCCCTTGTTCGGATGTAGCCGAGAATGTCGGTTATGGTTGCTACCCGGCTGTTTGCTTGTTTTTTGGCTCCTTCGAGGTAGGGGCGTCGATGTCGGTGCCATGTCGTGCACCGCGAACATCTCTCTTGCTGCATGTTGCTCCCCGTACACTGCTTTTACTCCATCCTTGGTCGGGAATTTCATCATTTGATGGAGGATTTATGGCACTGCCCTCATACTGTGTATCCACGGCCTTCCAAGTAAGGCACTGTATCACCTTCGATGACATGAAACTTGGTATCTTGGATTGTACCGGCTACATCAACCGGGAGGATGATCTCCCTTTTCGTTGTGTCGCTCACCATGTTGAATCCATTGAGGACTCGGAAGGCGGGTACGATCTGGTCGAGCAGTCCAAGCTGCTCCACCACCCTCGACCTAATTATGCTGGCCGAGCTACCTGGATCTACGAGCACACGTTTAATCTGAAACTTATTCAAAAGAAAAGAAATTACCAGTGCATCATTATGAGGCTGAGACAAGGTCTCGATGTCTTCTTCACCGAATGTTAGAGTATCCTCTGGTGTGTAACTCCGAGTTCGCTTTTCCGTGGTTTCGTTCGCTTGACAACGGGTCCCTGTGGGGCGTCGACCCCTCTAATGATCATGTGGATGACGTGTTGTGGTTCTTCTGGTTCGTTCTTCCTGTTCGCCTCTCTTTCTCGAAATTGATTTTTAGCTAAGTCGCTGAGGAACTCTCGAAGGTGCCCTTCGCTGATCAGTCGGGCTACCTCTTCTCGAAGCTGTCTACAGTCCTCGGTCCTATGGCCGTGAGTGCCGTGATATTTGCATACCAAGTTGGGGTTCCTCTGTGAAGGGTCTGATAGTATGGGTATTGGCCACCTGGTATCTTTGATTCTACCTATGGCTTATACGATGCCTGAGACGTCAATGTTGAAATTGTACTCGGATAGCCGGGGTGCCTCTACCAGCCTAGTATGCTTATCGAACCCGGCTTTACTCATGAGTCCCCGGGAAATTTAACCTCGATATGCCCTTCGATCGCCTCGACGTACATTACGCTTCGGAGCGTTTCTTCGATCTTCTACATACGGCTGGTATCTTTCCTTGTTCGGTCTCGACTCCCTTTCCGCAAACCTTTGTTCCTTTGCTAAAAGCCTGCTAGGATATACTGAGCCTGAGGGGGCTCCTAATTGGTCGTCTTCGACCCTGATCCTTGATTGATACCTGTTGTGCACATCTGCCTAGGTCACGGTGGGATACTCGATCAAATTTTGTTTTAGTTGCTTCGAGGCTACCAAGCTTCGCTCGTTCAAGCCCTGAGTGAAGACCTGCACTGCCCAGTCATCGGAGACCGGTGGCAACTCCATTCGCTCCATCTGAAAGCGAGATACAAATTCCCTTAGCATCTCGTTCTCCCTTTGTTTGATTTTGAAGACATCGGACTTCCTGGTGGCGACCTTGATGGCACCAGCGTTTGCCCTCACAAAAGAGTCTGCTAACATGGCAAATGAATCTATTGAATTTGGGGGTAGGTTATGATACCACATCATAGCCCCCTTTGACAGTGTTTCTCCAAAAAATTTCAACAAGACGGACTCAATTTCGTCATCCTTTAAGTCGTTCCCTTTTACAGCACAAGTGTAAGCAGTAATGTGCTCATTGGGGTCCGTGGTCCCGTTATACTTCGGGACATCGGGCATTCTAAATTTCTTCGGGATGGGCTTCGGGGCCGCACTTGGTGGGAATGGTTTCTGTATGAACTTCTTCGAATCTACGCCCTTCAAAATTGGAGGTGCGCCCGGGATCTGATCGACCCTTGAGTTGTAAGTCTCCACCTTTTTATAGTTAGCCTCTATCTTCTTTTCTCCTGATTCAATCCTTTTGGCGAGGTCTTCGAGCATCTTCATAATAGCGAGGTCTGCTGCCGACCTGTTGTTACTCGATCTTTTTGGTGCCTGCTAGACTCAAGGAGCTATTTCCGGTGTTTCTGTGCTCGGAGTTTTTTGTTGACTTTGTAGCTGAGCAATAGCCACTTGTTGTGCTTGTAACATCTCAAAAATGACTTGAAGGCTAACTTCTCTTTCCTCCTAAAATGGAGTCCGCTACGCTTCATGTTGGTTTTCTCCGCGCACACTTCCGTCAGTATGAGAGCTTACATCGACATGCACAGCGTTATGTGAGCTTACGTCGATGGGGATTTGTGCTGGTGCCACCCCTGGGTTTTGCGGTGGTACACCGGCATCTGCACCGTTCTCTCCATGAAGCCCAATACCGTTGTCTTCGCGTGCAAGCTGAGTTAGACATTTTGACTTGAAATCAGAGATTCTTGGACAAGAAAAAGTGTGAAGAATAACTTGTGTTTTCAAAAAACTAGCACCAAAACAATCACTATTATTTTTAGCCCTACGGTGGGCGCCAAACTGTTTACCTTGAAAATGGTAATGACAATTATATTTAATATTGTGGTTCTAAAAATATGTGATTTATTTTAATACTAGTTGTTAAGAAATAGATGCTAAGTGTAAGTAAAGAAAATAAGAAATGCAAACCAAAGCTATCACAAAATCGAGCCCCGAGTAGGCTGGAACAGAAGCTTCGAGGCCTATATAGGGCAGTTGGTAGTGAGCTGTTGATGAAGAAAAAATGATAATGAAGGCCTCAAAGATAGCCTTTCATGGTCAATAATGAGCAATAAATGAAGAACAATAAATGAACAATGAATGAACAATGAAAGAATAAGCAATCAATGTGTTGAATGATTGTTTGAGCACGTTTAAAGAAGAGCAGAGAATGTTGTATTGTATTCAATATATAGTTTCCCTTTACAAAATGACAAGGGTCCCCTTTATATAGGAGGGGAGAACCCCAGCATGGTACATGTCTATTAATGATGAGGAAATGCTATTGGTACAACTGTGTAATGGCTCAGTATGTATTTGTACTATTCTTGCAGACTTTGTCAGTCCTCATCACGTGCCCTCGGGGGTTTCCGGCCTTTCTATGATGGTCGTCGATTTTCATGCTGCCTCGAGGCACGCCATGATGAGTCTTCGATATATCCTGCCGAGGTGAGTGCTTCGGGGACGAGCCTTGAACTATGCTTCGATCCCACCAAAGTCGGGCTTGAAATGCCACAGAAGCCTTAAAATCGACCTCCTCTGATTTTGACCGTATACACATTGCCTGACTAGTTTTGGAGTGACAGACACTGATTTGAGGTGTTAGAGCGGCGTTGGAGCCCGTTATGGAACATCGGAGCGAGGTAAGTCTCATGTCTAACTCTATAAGGGGGGAAACTACCCCTATGTGTTGTAACTAATATATGTTACTTGTTGCGAGGGCTACGTATGCACTAGGTGACGAGAGTCTGTACGTAGCTACATTCATGTTATTGTCCGGGTAGACTCAGGGTCACGCCATGCTATAACTGTACTATTTGGGTTATCTCTTGCTTATTGAATTCTTTTACTTCGCATTACTACTTGAGACTAGAGGGACGTAGAGTGATAGACTTTCTATTGTAGATATTTGACGAGTTTCATGATTAGCCGCAGAATAATTGTACTCCCCTTACGAATTTCTCCCGCGTTATGTGTTGTCATCGAAAGGTTTCCTCAAATCTCCTTATAACTCACATGTTCCTTCGTGAGTGAGGTCAAGGAATCATCAAAGCTTCTTATTCTAATGGGATCAGGTCGTTCACCTTGGCAGGATAGATACATCCATGGTTCGTACCGTTCGACCCCCAGCAGTGCACAGATTATGATGGAATCGGGTCATTCGCCTCACATGATTATGTACCACACTCTTATAGGAGCGGGCCATTCGCCTCGGCAGTATAATAGATGTATTCATGGTTTTGTCGTTCGACCATCGGCAATGCACAGATTATGATGGGATCGGGCTGTACACCTCGACATTTCTATAAAATACTCTCATGGAAATCGTGTGTAATATCTGACAAGAAGTTAGTGTATCTATGAGCCTTCCTGATTTGAGTTATGACAACCTATCTGGTGAGGTCCATTATATATATATGCTCCGGTTGAGGAGGTAATTTCTAATTGAGAGCTTGAGTCTATTGTAGAGAGGAGGACCGTATCACGTATTTACACTTGTTTAATTCGTTTATTTACTCTTCCCCATATCTGTTTACTTCTTACTGTATCTGTCTTATTAGACCACTAGTAAGTGTCGATGTCGACCCCTCGTCACTAATTCTCTGGGGTTAGGCTAGATACTTACTGGATACACGTTGATTTACGTACTCATGCTACACTTACTGCACATTTTTGTGCCGGTACATATATGTTTGGTGATCTTTTGGGCGCAGAGGCGCGGCTATTGCGGGGACTTACAGTAAGCTGCATTTCATGCTACGATCCACAACCTGCAGAGTATCCATTAGAGTTATTTGTATTCTCCTGTCTAATTTGTATATCGGACGATGTTGTATTTTATTTTATTTCCTAGTTGATGCACATGTACTTGTGGCACCGGGTTTTGGGGGTGCTTATGGGTTGTCCTTTATTGTAGTTGTGAAAATATTATCAATAACCCGATAAATTCTATTTCTTACTATTTAATTGATGAAATTATGATTTCAACAATACTAAAATGAGTAATTAAGTTAAAATTCACTGCTTGCTTGCCTGACAGCGATGATAGGCGCCATCACAACCTCTAGTAGATTTTGGGTCGTGACAGCTTGGTATCAGTGTGTTAGGTTCATTTAGGTCTCACGAGTCATGAGCAAGTCTTGTAGAGTCTTGCGGATCGGTACGGAGACGTCTGTACTTATCTTCAAGAGGCTACGCGATTGTTAGGAGCACTTCCTTTTCTTGATTCCTCATCGTGCGATTTGATTCCTTTGAGGCTTATGCCTTTATATCATTTCTACTCATTCTATACGATGTTCAGCGCTCGTGTCAATTGGGCATCGAGGAGTTGTAGTGGCACTACAGACGTTGGCAGGATGTTTCTCCCTACGCATTCGAGCAAGTCATTATCGTCTTCTTGCGGAAGGATGTTCTATCATTTTGGCTTAGTAGCTGTGTTTTTAATGGTTTTGAGGCTGCGCGCAGATTGCTATGATGTTTAGATGTTGTTATCGCACCGTGTTGGTGTAATGGTAGGGTGCTTGTTTATGTATCGAGGCAGTGAATGACTTGAAAGGAGGTTTTTCTCAGTGCATGATTCAAAGGTTCAGCATTTTATTTCCAGTAGAGGAAAGGCAATCGGACTATGAATGTTCAGGTTTGGGATAATGGAGTAACGAGACTTAGTATTTTCGAGCGTGGTGGAATTCTCAATTGTGATGTGGTGTCATCGTCCTTGTTGAACACGTTAAAGTTCGTTGGTGTTATGGTCTTCATCAATTTGCATTCAGGGCAGGGTAGTGTGAAATGGTGCCGGAAAAGCGGTTGTCACAGATAGCCGAGTGTAGCGATTTCGGAATCAATTGGGTATTTCTAATATTGATGGCTCGAGAAGGATGACCTTCTAGGAGGCTTGGAGTTGGTGGCAATTTATTAGCTCAAGTGTTACAGAGATGGATTTGGATTTGAGGCAACAATTGGGCAGCGAAGGAAGCGAAGGACGAGGAAAGACATGTGGAAGGTGTTTTGCGTTGGTTGAATTTCTAGAAGGTCAAGTATGAAAATCAAAAGTTGAGGAGTTGCTTAAAGGAGAGGGTTTAACCAAAGTGGGAGAGTGGCAGAGTGATATATGGGTTCTGTGGTAGGATGGCCACATGCCTTGAGGAAAGTTTGGAGCCATTTGGGAATTCATGGTAGACAGTGACTAGGTCCACGGATTTTATTTGAATGCAACATGACTTCGAGTATGGAATATATTGTTGGACTTTCAGCTGATGTCAATGGGGAAGAAGGAATCTCGCTAGGTCTTAGGGTTATGTAATTGTAGCTTTAAGCTAAATAAGAGATCCCCCACCGTCTATGATTGGATTGCGTGGTTGTCTACTTGTGCGGTTTCTGGTTATCGGTATATTGGTGGGTTATTACGACTAAGGAAAGAAAACATCAGTGGCAATTTGAGCAAAGGATTTGAGGAATGTGTTCTATATTTGGCCTTATTGGTTCATGTTCGGGTTTTGAGAAGACTTAAGAGTCTATGCTTCGTATGGATGTACAAGTAAAAGAATTCAGCAGGTTGCTTCTTTGAAAGGGTGTTCATATGCTAGCAAGGCCTTGGAGTTTGATTATATTCTGGAACAAGTCAGAGAGGGTGACTCTCAACAATGGTCCTAGTGGGTTCAAAAGTAAAGTGCGGTGCATAAGGATTTCGAGTCTGTGGTATGGTTAAGTATCGAGCTTTTGCAGTGGATTATGAAAAGGGCTTGGAGTGTTCTATGTTATCATCGGTCTGCGGTGTAGCATTGGAGGAATGGGAGAAAATAACTTCGGATTCGTAGAGGAATTACTAGAATGGGTGTACCAGTTGAAGATGTGAATGTGCGCACAAGGAGGGTATGAGTTAGTTCGTGGGTTTTGAGGCAACGTGGTCTCGTGAAATAGGGTCACTCAGGATGAGTGCGGATTGGGTTTGTTATATTTTGAATGGACCTATTATTATCTCTAAGGCAAGTCTAGAATAAATTAGAAGAAGTTGGTTTGGTTAACAATGGTTGAATCGGCATGATGGTGGCAATGATCAGTTCCTTCAGCGTGTTAAGTTATGCAGGTGATTTGTGGCGGTACGTGCGAGGCTTGACAGCCCCCGTAATTTGATTTACTTGGAGGTATTCGATTATAATGGCATGTTATGTGTAGATGGAACCCGGAAGAGTTATGATGGTTTAGACCACTACTTGAGGATTGTATTTTCTGCAGTTATGGGAATTCAGTCGCGTGTTGCAATGGTTCTCCTGAAATGAGTTAAGTGAAAGGTCTATATATGATGGAGTGTTTATTCTATTAGTGTTTCAGGAGTTATGATGGAATTCTTGTACTCTCGCGTATTGGCGTGTTAGGTGCAGTGAGCGGCATGGGAATCGGAAGTTGAGGATCAAGTTTGCGGTTCCGTGTAGACAAGAATGTTACGAGATTGGATGAGCAGGAAAGAATTCAGATGTTTAGAGTAAGCTGGTATTGCTTTAGCATCACCTGAGATCGGTGTCCTGTGTAAGAGGCTTTGTGTATTGCGGATGCTCGATTCGCTTTACAACATTGTATGGCCGATGGTATGGATGTGCAGACTTTGTTACCTGGTGCGGAAGGTCGTGGGAGATTGAATAAGTGTGACATGTAGTCACTTGATTGATTAAAAATTGAAACCAAGTATGAAGATTATGGTACTATCATTAATGTGAGAGCTTAGGCCTGGAAAGCACTCTATTTATTTGGTTATGAACTGTGGAAGTTTGTTCCAGATTGGACGGTTGTTCTTATGTGTCATGAATAGGGTTGTTGTGGGTCCTTGGAAGGTTATTAGCCATGTGCAGTACAATCAGAATCCGCTTGAGGTCCGTGGATGGATCTAGATGTGAATGTGTGCTCTATATCAGGCGGATGTGTTCATTTCAGCATAGTGTTGCTTACGGAGGGGCCTTTGGGTCTTGGATGTTGTTTCTGTCATCAGCTATTCCGTGTAATCTCTATTATGCCATGTGGGTTGTGAGACAGTATGATTATTCGCACTCGTATCAAGATCCCATGTAGTTTGTGGTGTTGTCCGAGCAGGATGGTTATCGATATGCAAGTCATTTATTGCACCTTAGTCGTGCTTGAGTTTTGTAACTTATGGTCCTATCTGTCTCCCTAGGGATGATATTATACACTTGGCATGCTTATGGTCGACATTTGGATATTTCGTAGGTATGAGCATTCTGGCTCGGTAGGTACTTCCTTATAGATTATTATGTTAGGATCGGGTGGCACGCCGCCACGGCTATGTTGTTTGGATCGGGTGGCACGCCGCCACGGGTATCATGTGGATCGGGTTATACGCCGTAACAGTATCATGGGTGGATCGGGTTGCACGCTGCGACAGTGTGATGTTGAGTACAATCCCCTATATCTATTCTTATGTGTTTTGTTTCTCATTTTCTAAGGAAGGTTCATAACATCTTTTCGGTTGTTTAATTAGTTACATGGGTTGAGTAGTTCTTTCCAGATTTTATTTTTCCTCATGTATCACATTCGAGTTTGTAGCTTATTGGCACATTGTGGCATCATATAAGACTTTTGGCAGTGTCTGAGGTGGCTTATTGACTGAGCAGCTTGTACTGGGTGAGACGAGATTATTGGACCTGTGATCAGTGCGAGCAGATTTATATAAGGTATATTAAAGAGCAAATATCGGTGTCCAGTTCAGAACGAAGTAATGGTTCTTGTCAGGAGGAGAGACTCCATGATTTGTGATTCGGCAGATGGTTATGAGTTTCTACAAATCTCTTCCGTCGTGGCAGTATTGCCAGAGTTGGAAAAGGGCTTATATATGTTATGAGGTATACTACAGGCTTCGGGTCAGTGGAAATTTCGGCCGTTGTGCTTGGAGGAGATTGCCTTGGGCAAATGAATTATGTGGTGCATGGTGTGATTTCAGCAGAGGATCATGGTCATACTGGGTTCAGTGTCTGGTGATTAATATGGTGTTCGTGTGTTAGAATCTGGTATTGTGGAGAAATTCCGGATGTTGGAACTTGGCTCTAAAGCGTGCTAGCTAAGGTAGCAGGAAGGATCTTCAGTCTCGCTCGAGCTAATGTACTAAACTGGGTTGTGGTGGCACGGGTAGGTGCACGAGGTGTTAAACAGTGATTTTGGAAAACTCCGGAGCAGTTCTTAGCACGTTCGAGGACGACGTATATTTAAGTAGGAGAGAATGTAACGACCTGACCGGCCGTTTTAAGCTCTAGTACGACGTTCGGCGGTTTGAGGCCTTGAGTAACTCCACTTCAAGTATTATGACTTGTACATGTGATCAAAATTGTATTTCGCGAAGTTTGGAGTTGATTTTGGAAAGAAAATTCTAATTTCGGAAGCTTTAAGTTGGAGGAATTGACTAAGGTTTGACTTTTAAATAAACGACCTCGGAATCAAGATTTGAAGGTTCCAACATGTTCGTATGATGATTTTGGACTTGGGCGTATATCCGTATCGGGTTTTTGATGACTCGGGAGCATTTTGGCGCCTATTATGGAAAGTTGGCATTTTGGAAGAATTTCATAAATTTGGGTTCCAGTGTATTTTAATGTTATCGATGTCCGTTTGGAATTCCAAGCCTGGGAATAGCTCCTTATAGTGATTCTATTGTTAGGAGCGCGTCCGGGTGTGGATTTGGAGGTTTGTAGGTCATTTTCGGATCATTTGGCGAAAGTTGGCGGTTTTTGGATCACAGGGAGCGGACTTTTTGAAATCGGAGTCGGATTTTATTCCGGAAGTTGGAGTAGGTCCGTAATGTCAAATGTGACTTGTGTGCAAAATTTAAGGTCAATCGGACGTGATTTGATAGGTTCGGCATGGAATGTGGAAATTAGAAGTTCAATAGTTCATAACGCTTGAATCGATGTGCAATTCGTAGTTTAGATGTTATTTGGTATGATTTGAGGCCTCGATCAGGTCCGTGTTATGTTATGGAGTGGGTTGGTGTGATTGGACGGGGCCTCGGATGTGTTTGGGTTGTATCGCGCTCTTATTTGATGTTTCAACGTCGTTTCTTTGGGAATAAAAAGTAACATATTGAGAAAACGACCTTTGATTTGTGATTGTATTGAACCATTAGATCCGTATCGTAATTACGGAGTCATAGCAACAAGAATCACCAAATTCCGATGTTGTATGAGAGAGTTATGCTCATTTCCGTGTTGGAAAAAATTGCTGGTTTTTGGTGCGGATTTTGTTCTTCGCGAACGCGAGAGAGGTCCCGCGAACGCGAAGAAGGAAGTTTGGGTTGAACGGTCAACGCGAACAATTTCCCTTCGCGAACGCAAAGGTTTTCCCGCGAACGCGAAGAAAAAAAATCGCCTGGACAGTGTTTTAAACCGAGAATTTTAGTATTTTGGGCGTATCTTGAGTTCTAGAGCTCCGTTTGAGGTGATTTTTGCGGCGTTATTCTCGTATCAACAGGGGGGTAAACATATGACCTTTATTTTGATGTTTCTCCATGATTATTTCCGTTGGTTATTATTTTTATTCGTGTTTGGATTGTAGAAATTGAGATTTTGAGCCCCAAAATTGAGAAATGGTAAAACCTTGATTTGAGGGTAGATTCATGGACGAAATTGGATGATTTTCTGGATATAGACCATATGAGTTATGGGTAATATTTATTTTCAATAATTTTTACAATCCGGCCACGTGGGCCCTGAGGATTGACTTTATTGACTTTTCGAGCGGAGTTGGGAATTATTATAAATTGATTTGTTATGAGTATTAGTGTATATTTTTATTATTTGCACATTGCTTGACTAGTTTTGGAGCGACAGACACCGATTTGAGGTGTTAGAGCGTCGTTGGAGCCGGTTATGGAACTTCGGAGCGAGGTAAGTCTCCTGTCTAACTCTGTGAGGGTGAAACTAACCCTAGGTATTGTAATTGATATATGTTACTTGTTGCGGGGGCTATGTACGCACGAGGTGACGAGAGTCTGTATGTAGCTACATTCATGTTATTGTCCAGGTAGACTCAGGTTCACGCCATGCTATAACTGTACTATTTGGGTTATCTCTTGCTTATTAAATTCTTTTACTTCGCATTACTACTTGAGACTAGATGGACGTAGAGTGATAGACTTGCTATTGTAGAGATTTGACGAGTTTCATGATTGGCCGCAGAATAATTGTACTCGTCTTACGAATTCTCCCGCGTTATGCGTTCTTATCGAAAGGTTTCCTCAAAGCTCCTTATAACTTACATGTTCCTTCGTGAGTGTGGTTAAAGATCCATCAAAGCTTCTTATTCTAATGGGATCGAGCCGTTTGCCTCGGCAGGATAGATACATCCATGGTTTGTGCCGTTCGATCCTCGGCAGTGCACAGATTATGATGGGATTAGGCCGTTCGCCTCGGCAGGATTATGTACCACACTCTCATAGGAGCGGGCCGTTTGCCTCGGTAGTATAATAGATGTATCTATGGTTCGTGTCGTTCGACCCTCGGCAGTGCACAGATTATGATGGGATCGGGCCGTACGCCTCGGCATTTCTATAAAATACTCTCATGGAAATCGTGCATAATATCTGACAAGAAGTCAGTGTATCTATGAGTCTTCTTAATTTGAATTATGACAACCTATCTGGTGAGGTTCGTTATATATATATATATATATATATATATATATATATATATATATATATATATATATATATATATATATATATATATATATATATATATATATATATGTGTGTGTGTGTGTGTGTGTGTGTGTGTGTGTGTGTGTGTGTGTTCCGGTTGAGGAGGTTATTGCTAATTGAGAGCTTGAGTCTATTGTAGAAAGGATGACTGTATCACGTATTTACACTTGTTTAATTCATTAATTTACTCTGCCCCATATTTGTTTACTTCTTACTGTATCTGTCTTATTGGACCACTAGTAAGTGTCGATGTCGACCCCTCGTCACTACTTCTCTAGGGTTAGGCTAGATACTTACAGGGTACACATTGATTTACATACTCATGCTACACTTGCTGCACATTTTTGTGCAGGTACATATATGTCCAGTGATCCTTGGGCGCAGAGGCGCGACTATTGCGGGAAATGTGCAGGTACATATATGTTTGGTGATCTTTTGGGCGTAGAGGCGCGGCTATTACGGGGACTTCCCGTGAGCTGCATTTCATGTTAAGATCTGCAGCCTGCAGAGTCTCCATCAGAGTTATTTGTATTCTCATGTCTAATTTGTATCTCGGACAGATGTTGTATTTTATTTTATTTCCTAGTTGATGCTCGTGCACTTGTGACACCGTTTTTGGGGATGCTTACGGGTTGTCCTTTATTGTAGTTGTGAAAATATTATCAGTAACCCTGTAAATTCTATTTCTTACTATTTAATTGATGAAAATTATGATTTCAAAAATACTAAAATGAGTAATTAATTTAAACATTCACTGTTGGCTTGCCTGACGGCGATGTTAGGCACCATCACGACCTCTAGTGGATTTTGGGTCGTGACATTTATAATTTCAGTCTATCGCAAATCTTAATTACTACTCCCTCCGGTCCACACTAAGTAATCATTTTACCTTTATTTTGGTTCAAAATAAATGTCCATTTATATAATCAAGAAGGAATTGTAATTTTCTTTTTCCAAAATTTGCCCTTATTTACATATTCCAATGTGTCAAGATAACAATTAGTTAAAGTTAATTTAGTGAATACATCTCTTTTTCTCTAGGAGTTCAACAACAACAAGGATAGAGAGGTTGTTTCCAAATAGACCCTCGGCATCCTTCCCTCCAAGAACTCCCCACCTTTGCTCTTGGGGTGATTCGAACTCACAACCTCTTGGTTGGAAGAGTGGGGGTTGCTTAACATAGCAACCCCTCTTGTATTTTCTTAATAGGTGTTTTTATTTTCTTAATAGGTGTGCCAAAGATAAAATGGCTCGTACATTGCTTCCGTACAACTATCTTTTCTCTAGAAGTTGGCATTAGTTAGGTTACATCCGTACATGTTTTACATGCTTGTCATAATATATCTTCAATTTGATGCTTTTACCAAGTTATAATTCCATCAATCTCTTAATGCAACCTAGTCATAAAACGTCATAATGCAGTCCCTACACATTTAGTTATGAGCTTATCTAAACTGTTCGATTATGTTCAATCAAAGAGCTACTCCTAGTACTTTACTGCATCAGCAAAGTTAAAGAGACAACGGATAAAACTACAAAAAGCAGATTGACTGGAAAACAGTAATAAATTGCTTTTAAAAAACCTGAAATAAAGAAAACTCCATTGCACTGTACTTTGCTTCCAGCGTCCATAATAAGGAGAGAACATGCACAACTATCTTTATTTCGAAGACGATGACTTTCCCTGCATAATGCTGTTGCTTCAAGTTTGCAGAGACCCTTCTACCTAAACTCCATCCTAAACCTTCATACTGTGATCATTTTCATAAGCCAATACTAGCACTGACAATGAACGTTTACGATTTTGAACTTTGGAAGCCATTGGCTCAATCAGCAACATGAACAATTTTATGTCAACCCAGTTGTTTCCTTGCTACTAGTGTATTCAATCCTTCCAGCTCTTCCAGCAATTATAAGGCCAACTAGCGCATAAATATTTGACGATGATATTCATTCACCAACTAAAACCAATTTGAAACACTGAAGTCCCTTAGCTTCCTAAGGTGTCTTTCCATGTCTTGCCTTGACTTCTTCCACTCCTCTTTCTCTATCACAGTGGTTGGATCATCTCTTTCCTCCTAAAAGTAACATGATGCTTTCTCATCAGACATGGAAAGACAGCCACAATAATACAAAGATAAGCAAGAATTTGAGTTCAGGATACTCACTGATGGTATAATTTTGAACGAGTTCCCACTATCACGAATGACAAGCAAATCATTCTTCCTGTCCCTGTTTCTTCCTCCGGGAACTGTTACCTATTTTAGAATGAAAAAAAAAAACTTTTTAAAACTAACAATAAAGAGAGCAACCAAAGTGTATAAATATTTGGGAAAGGCAAAACATGTAAGCTAGTCAAACCACAGACACCACGTCTTCATACTATATCCGAATGTTCAATAGATAGGACAAGTTCAAGTTCAAATCAACCATGCTTATAGCTGGTGTACTCATTGGCATAAACATCCCCACCCTATTGGTGTTGATTAACACAGATGTCCTTTAGATTCTACATCCGAATGGATAGGAAAAATTCAAGTTCAAATCTTCCATTCTTATAGCTGGTCTACTACTTGGCATAGATACCCCGCCCTACAGGATGTTGATCAATATTGTTTGAGTCCCACATTGGTTGTGGATGGGTCTTTGGCTCCTTATATGGTCTTGGGCAAAGAAAGATATTTAATGCAAATCAGAATTAGCAGTTGGAGTAAGGGTAACAGTTTTATGTCCATCCATCGAGCAAACAAAAGCAGGAAGTGTGGAGTCCATTAGAAATATTACAGATAAAGGTAACTGTTGTTCAGTAAGACATTCTTTCCCACCTGACTGTTCTACTGAAATCTTGAGGCGTTCTAAAGAAGCAGTACCGAGATAGAGGATCAACATTCTCTAGTTCATCTGAGAATCTGTCCATGCTTGTCGATGCAAGGAAAGCAGCTCCAAATGAAGACATTACACCTTTTGGAAGCAGCTCTGATGGAGGAAAATTCTAAATCTTGGAGCTCCTCCTAAAGTGCTCAATCGCACTCTGAAGACTACGCTTGGGCATCCAAGTCGTAGTCCAAACAGTTAATTAACCCTTTTGGACTGATTTGCACTTCTCTACAAATCTACACTTAGAGCAATTAAACAAACCCCCTCCACCCTCACCCCCATTTCGTTCAAAAAGTGAAATCCTTTGGCATTATCAGCAAAGTGGAAATGGCTCTGATGGTATTGTTTGTGGGGAGTAATATCCTGCTCTATCGCCAAAAAAACAAAAAAGAAAAACCAACAATTAACCCTGATCTGTGCAAGACGGTCATTCCAGCCTATCAGTAAAGTGGAAATGGCTCTTCCGGGACTCGTATATGTTTTTGGGGAGTAATTATCAATTTATTCCTGCTCTATCACAAACAAAATAATTAATCCTGATCTGTGCAAGACAGTCATCGCAGCATTACCCTTCCCCCTCTTTCATGGAACAAAAGAAATAAATTTAAACTTAAGTCCTTCAGTTTCCACCATGTACTCTTCACTCTCTTCCACCCAAACTCCTGACCCCTATACCCTTTCCCTTGAACACCACAAACATTTCCTTAAATTCCTATACTCCTTTGCACTGTAAAATTTGGCCAGACTTGATTGCTGAGGGGTGTTAATTGTTAAACATATATCTTCAAAATACTAACCATCAAATTCTTTGATTTTTCAGCATTAGAGCTACATTTACACAGAGGAGCAGATTCAGCTATATGAAAATGAAAAAGTTATTTACGCGAAATAAAAGATAAGCACTTTATCAGATAAGTTGCTTGATGCATAAAAAATTAGCAAATCTAGAAAAAGAGCATTAGAACAAAGTTGTCACCACCCCTTACCACTACTTTGGCTCTGGTGATTGATTTGGTTTTCGAATCAATAACGTATATTTCTTCAAAATCAAGAGCAAATTCTGGATCACCAGCCCTGCGGTTTCTATAGTGCTTTGTTAAGAATACCTGCAACAAAGACTCACCGATCATACAACCCATAGAATGCAGGATGAAATGCTTTGGATTAAGTACTTGAATGTCATAGACTCATTAAAAAGAAGTCCTTGAATGTGATAATAGTGTCATATAACCATCAAAATTTTGATGATTTCTTTTCAGGATACATGGATGGAGTACAAGAGGTCAGACGTCAGAATATAAGGCTTAAACAACAAAAATTCTTAAATAATCACCAAAGATGGGAAAAAAAGTTTAGGGCCTCCATCCAAAGACAAACAAAGAAAAAGGATTAAGGGGGAAGATTTGCCTCGCTATAGAACCAAAAGCAAAAGTAAAGGCAAAAAAAAAAAATAAAGCAAGAATGTTAAAATTGCGTTTCTTTATCTTTTTCCTCTTTTGTTTTCTTATGTCTCCATCGAAGCTCATCCGATGTAATTATCCAGCTTGCATTTGACTTTACAATTTAATACTACCTCACAAGCTTAATATCTTTAGCAAAATAAACTGCATAGACAGCATATGACAGAAAAAATGTTCTAATCGGTTGAAATGGAAGACATCCATACCTTCAAAACTTCCCTATCTGATTTATACATAGGATCTCTAGGTGCATCAATGGGAGGCTCTGTCACGTTGTAGCACCCATAATCACTCATCGCACACCTAATATACTACATGATAAAAACAAGTTCTTGATCAATAAGTAACACAAACACTAAATCTACTGTAAGATGAATCATAAGTATTCAAATGTAAGTCATATCACATCCATAATCATAAACTTTATTAACATGATACCTTCTGAGGCATTGGTGCAAGAACTCTGGGAATGGCATATATATCGGTATCTGGTGGTGTAACATACATCTGCATACCAAATAGAAATGATACTTCATCAGCTAGCATATTATTTAAATTGTCCAGCATTACATATGGGGGAATGGAAAGAAAAGCAAGGTGCAGACAGCGGGATCGGGAAGAAGGAATAAAAATAAGAAAAAGAAAACAATCTAGTGGCATTTGAAATCAAAAGTAACACAAGAACTAAAATTCAAATTTCAATATCTGCGTTCCCCTAACCCCAAACGTTCTTATAATTTCATTTACTTTGACCTACCCGTGTTCAACATACACATGGGCGTGGGAGTACGAGATGCAATCCTTCAAAATACTCTAAAAACCTAGCTCAAATTGAACTACGCTTACGGGATATTCAGTTACATACAAAACAAAAACCCATATTTGAGTTCATGTAACATGGTAAGACAAACGCCTATTTTTCTTTAAATACATCTGTGGTGTGCAGGCAAGCTTGTGCATCTTGACCAATCCATCGGCCGCCCGTCCAGCCCACAAGCACAGGTTACCAAGGTAATCCTGCCATCAAGCTTGGAGCAGATGGTCACCAGGTATCATAGCTAAGTTTCCAATAGAGATATATAGGTTATTACTCCCTGAGCCAACCTCTAGGTCAACTCCCTTGAGACAACCCTGATTTTATATTTTCTTAATTGACGTTAGCGTCCGGACCAGCTTGTGCACACCTCAACTATTCCAATAGATACCTGCTACCTCCGATCGGCACAGGTACCGCGTAATTCTGCCCACTAAAACTTGGGCAGATATGAAGAAATCACCTAGTGTTTTTTGCCTGGATTTGAACCTGAAAACTCATAACCCTGATAACCATTTGTTTTCAGTCAAAATTCAGTAAAGCAACGATTTTTCACTTTCCACTCCTTATATGAATACACATTTATGGGTATAGCACTAGGCACAGTACTTAAATAATGCACTTCTCAACATATGTGCAAAATATAGCACCATGCTAGTACTCAACACTAGATAAATGCAAGCAAAAGAAACAAGAGGGCTGCAGAATAATAACCTCACGAAAGTCATAAACATCATTATCAGGGTCAGGAGGTTTACGAATGAAGAAATCACAATCAAGGAGGCTAATTTTATGAAACTCCTCCTCATTAATTCTATAGTCCACGATTTTCTCGGAGTCCCATCCTTGAGTAAACACAAAGCTACTGCTATGAACCATCGCAATTTCATCACCAGTAGCAGCAACAGCTAAAGAAGCACCACCTAAGAGGGTATCATAGTCAACATCAAAATCTTTCTTGTTATCGGCTTCTTCCACTTCATCCTCGTCCATGTCATAGTCATCTGGTCCTCCGCCGTCAGCATCTCCGTCGTCCGCGAATGCCCTGAAATCCGCCCGCTTTTTTGAACTTACACTTTGTTTAACGAAATGGGGGTTGTTGGAAATTGGCTTAGCAAACGAAATGATGAAAAGGGCTTGTGAAGAAGGTGTAGTGGAGAAGGTTGAAAGGTTTGGTGGAAGCGGGAAGAAGAGCTGAGCAGCGCTCATGGTTGTTCACTTCAGAGGGAGGGAAGAGTGGGGAGTGGATTAGATTTGTACTTTTCAATACTCATAATTTTGTTGGATTTGACACTTAGCCCCCTTAAGATTTTTCAGAAGTGGAAAGCAGATTGAAAAGGTGGGAATTAAACCCCTGTAATTTTAAGCTAGCGTTTGGCCATAGATCCCAAATTTGTTTTGAAAAATCTGATTTGGGTGAAGTTTGGTTTGAAGATGAAATGTGTTTGGACATACGTTTTCAAAATATATTTTCCAACTTTATTTTGGAAAAACATGTATATAATTTCCAAGTTTTGAGATTTTGGCCCAAAATCAGCTCAATAGCTGATTTTGAGATTTGAAATTTGGGATTTGGGATTTGGCCAAAATATGGACAAAATTTATGGCCAAACATGAGTTTTGAAAATAAATCCCAAATTTATTTTGGCAAAACTCATGGCCAAACGGAGCCTAAATATTTAGCAGATTGAGACCAGTTATTTCTTTTTCTAGCTATTTACGTTATCTTTTACAAAGGCGTAAAAGGGCCAGACCTGCACCTAACGTATCAACTCCGGTCTAAAAATGCCCTTTGTTAATCTATTTTGCTAAGAAGGACCCTACCGTTAAAAATCTGGCATATTTGTGCCCTTAGTTCTAACGAGTGAGATATGATTTGTTTTAACATTTTATTAATTCCGCGTGGCTATTTTTTATTGTCCATTAATTAAGACACCCCAAGCCGAATTTTACCCCACCCATAACCCAAATAGACCGACCTGACCCAGCAAATATTATTTTACCCCCCCCCCCCCCCCAAAAAAAACACCCGATGTTAGGGCATTTTCCACCCAATTCATTACCAAATTATAGCAATTTCTCTCATCTCTCATCTCCAATCTTTTAACTCGAAATCTTGATAAATTTAAGTTCGTTTCTTTTTAAGCTTCAAATGGCAGAATCTTCTTCTACTTCTTCTCGTGACCCAGGTGATGCTCGTGCTTGTTATTGCGGACTGCTAGCCAATTATTTTACTGCAACGACACCTATGAATGGTGGTCGTAGATTCTATAGATGTCCTCGTTACGAGAGTAATGATTGTCGTTATTGAGAATGGCGCGATGAAGAATTTCCACCTCATGTATTAATGTTTATCCACAAGCAAAAAATTACAGTGGATGATGCTCTTCGTCAAGAAAGGAATAAGTTTAGGAAGATGGTCGATGATGTGGTTGGTAGTAAAGCTGGAAATTTGAATAATGTATCTCCATTGGAGGAGAAAGTTTCAAATTTGGAGTTGAAATTGAAGCAATGGAAAAAGTTTATAATATGGTCATGGGTTGTTTTTGTTATATTTGTGGCTTAAAAAATGATGTAAAGAAGTTGTATTGGTTAGTAGTGTCCAAATGTGGTTAATAGGAATCTGTTGGTCGTTGTGACTTACAAAATCTGCAAGATGATGTAGAGAAGTTATTTTGCTTAGTAAGGGTTATGATGTTATGTCTTACAAAATTGCAGATTGTTGGCATAGTTGTTAAATGAAGGAAATTTGCAGGTTTTAGTTAGGTTAAATTTGCAGTTGTCTTTGTAGTTGAGTTTTGCTTAGTAAGGGTTATGATCTTTGTACTGTATTTTTGTATTGTCGTTTTCATTTTTGTTTCCATTAGTATATTATGCTCATTGAAATCTAAAGTACTGCCACAAGAACCAACATCATCTTATGCACATTCGAAAACAAACAACATCAATACAACAATTTTTACAATCAATACATAACAAGGCATTGTTATATGTAGCCAACAAATACTTAACAACAAATTATCACAATGTGCTTCACCCTAATATAAGCCCAACAAAAGATTTTTGGGGTGAATCAATACAACTTCCACAACTGATTCACGACAAAAACAATACATAATAAGTTATGAATCAGTCATCACAAAAACATAGTTTCGTTTCCTAAGTTAAAAATTAGTCATTCAAACACAATTGAGGTCCCAAGAGCTTGATCTTCTTAGCCTTCAATTTACCAAAAAATTTTTCCTTTTCTACCAACAATTGTCTTGATGTCATTGCTGCTTTGCCTTTCCAAGTGACTTTCCTTGATGAATAGGGCAAGCTTGTAGGCACATTGGCACCAGATTCATCATCCTTGAACGCAATCTTTCTTGTACCAGTTGGCATTTGCCTCAATTTTTTCTTTTGAAGCCTAGTCTTAGCTTTAGATATCACCTTAGGTCTCAAAACTAGATATTCATCTTCATCTTCAAATATTGCATCTCCATCTTCATAGTCATAGTCATCATCCAGAACAGCTGATGGTGTTGCTGGTGCTGGTGCTGATGTTGGTGTTGCTGGTGCTGTTGATGTTGCTGTTGGTGCTGTTGTTTCACTATGAGTTGAGGTGTTTTGTTGATGTGTGTCTTGGGTTGTTGTCATTAGGCTCATTCCAGGTGTAGGAACAAAAACAAATTCAGAAGTTTGGCTAACATCGGGTATTTTGGGGGGAGTAAAATAATATTTGTTGGGTCGGGTCGGTCTATTTGGGTTATGGGTGGGGTAAAATCCGATTTGGGGTGTGCCTTAATTAATAGCCATTCAGAAATAGCCATGTGGAATTAATAAAATGTTAAAACAAAACGGTAGGTCATTCTTAGCAAAATAGGTTAACGAAGGGCATTTTTAGACTAGAGTTGATACATTAGGGGCAGTTTTGGCCTTTTTCCGTTTACAAAGAAAAATACATGATCTCAGCAAATGTGCTTTTTTTTTTGTTTCCGTCTAACCTGATTTTAGGATAATGGTTGATTTTGCGCAAAAGATAAAAGAGAGATTAGAATATAGAACTGAGATGACTTCGATTTGTCTAAGAAAAATTAAAAAATTAACTCGAATCGACTTTGATAAACTGACACCCAAAGAGCTGCACATAATCTTGAAATAGATATAATATAACAGAAAATATATGAATTGCATCTCCAACTGTGAGTTCATATCAAATTCTTTTTTTAAAAAAAAATCTATTTCCTTTAATCTAAAAACCAGAGTATGCTAACTATTTGATGAAGATTAAAAGTACTCACTTTTGATACATTCAACGGACAAAAACTGCCTAGAAGTAAATTTAAGGAATTATTACGAACATACCCCAAATATGAGGTACTATTTGTTGTCATGTTCTCCCTAACAACCATTTCATTTACGAAAAGGATCATATTTATATCTCTACTATCGCAAATAAGCTATATCTACTCTCTGTTTCACCTTTTTATCAAATATCATCCTACCGTTGTACTATTGATTTTTTAAAAAAAATTAACAGGGAGGGTGAATTATGTTCTAAATTCCCGACTATCATTGACGATTTCACTTGTACAGAAATTCTTCTACTTGTTCAAGAGTTAGATGTATCAGTTTTTTGAATAATGGCAGAAAGTAAAAATGCAAATAGACTTGGATTATACAGGTTCACGTACCGATGCGGTACCTACATCTAGTCTCCTTGGGCCATAAGGTTATCTTATTCCTCCTTAGTTCTAAGTCTTTTTCTAAATTGGCAGCCACCGTTTCTTTTGAATTGTCGACATTGTAGGCGCAAGAGAAAAATGTCAAATATAATAGGCGTGAGAGAGTGAGGCTCCGCCTATAAAAGGAGAGCTTCGACTCTCATCTCTACACACCAATCTCAGAGGAAAAATATATCTGAGAGTTAGAAAGAAAGAGTAAGGTTTAACAGACAGGGTATAAGAAAATAGTTTGTGAGAAACATAGAGAGCGAGCGATATTGTAGTGAGGTGGGAATATCAAAAGAGAGTTATTTTTTTTAGTGTTATAGTGGTCTTTGGAGTATTTTACTCGGACCTATAAACTGTAAAATTCCTTACCATAGTGATATCAGTTGCTCCTCTCGGGGCCGTGGTTTTTTTCCTTATTCAAAAGGGTTTTCTACGTAAAAATCTTGGTGTCGTTGTTACTCTTTTATTCTTGTTAATTACCGTATCTCGGTGCTACGTCATTATTCCTCTTTTATTACCGTAAATATTATTTCTGTAGGGGGTTTATTCTCAACAACTAGTATCAGAACACAGGTTCTGCTCATTCATAGAAGTACTATTCACTCTCGGTAGTACTATACTCGGTGAAAAATAAAAATGTCCAGAGTAAAGTACGAGGTAGCAAAATTTAACGAAGATAGAGGTTTCTCAACATGGCAAAGAAGGATGAGGGATCTTCTCATCCAACAAGGATTACACAAGGTACTAGATGTTGATGCCAAAAAGTCTGATACCATGAAAGCTGAGGATTGGGCTGACTTGGATGAAAGGGCTGCTAGTGCAATCAGGTTGCACTTTTCAGATGATATGGTAAATAAAATCATTGATGAATACACCGCATGTGGCATTTGGACAAGGTTGGAAAGCCTATACATGTCCAAAACACTGACAAATGAATTGTACCTGAAGAAGCAACTATACGCCCTACATATGGGTGAAGATACAAATTTTTTGTCACATTTAAATGTATTTAACGGACTAATCACACAGCTCGTCAACCTCAGGGTGAAAATATAGGAAGAAGATAAAGCGATCTTGCTATTGAACTCGTTTCCATCTTCGTACGATAATTTAGCAACAACCATCCTGCACGGTAAAACTACCATTGAGTTAAAAGATGTCACATCGGCTCTTCTACTCAATGAGAAGATGAGAAAGAAGCCGAAAAATCAAGGACAGGATCTCATCACAGAAGGTAGAGGCAGGAGTTATCAAAGGAGTTCGAGCAACTATGGTAGATCCGGAGCTCGTGGAAAGTCTAAGAACCGATCCAAATCAAGAGCCAGAAATTGCTATGATTGTGATCAACCAGGTCACTTCAAAAGAGGTTGCCTAAATCTAAGGAAGGGCAAAGGTGAAAGCAGTGGCCAGAAGAATGATGGCAACACAACCGCCATGGTGCAAACAACGATAATGTTCTCCTATTTATAAATGAGGAATAGGAATGCATGTACTTGTCAGGTCCAGAGTCAGAATAGGTGGTTGATACAGCAGCATCTTACCATGCCACACCGATTAGAGATCTTTTTTGTAGATATGTAGCAAGTGATTTCAGCACTGTGAGAATGGGTAACACAAGTTACTCAAAGATTGCGGGGATCGGTGACATTTGTATCAAGATAAATGTTGGATGCACATTGGTTCTAAAGGACGTGCGGCATGTACCTGATTTGCGGATGAACTTGATCTCGGGAATTGCTTTAGACCGGATGGATACGAGAATTATTTTGCAAATCAAAAGTGGAGACTCACCAAGGGATCATTGGTGATTGCAAAGGGAGTTGCTCGTGGCACGTTGTACAGGACAAATGCAGAAAAATGCCGAGGTGAATTGAACGCGGCACAAGATGAGATTTCTGCATATTTGTGGCACAAACAAATGGGTCATATGAACGAGAAGGGATTGTAGATTCTTGCCAAAAAATCACTCATTTCTTATGCCAAAGGTACAACGGTAAAACCTTGTGACTACTGTTTATTTGGTAAGCAACATAGAGTCTCATTTTAGACATTGTCTGAAAGAAAATTGAATATACTTGATTTAGTATATTTTGATGTTTGTGGTCCAATGAAAATTGAATGGATGGGAGGTAACAAATATTTTGTTATTTTTATTGATGATGCTTCAAGAAAATTATGGGTTTATATTTTGAAAACCAAAGATCAGGTGTTTCAAGTTTTCCAGAAGTTTCATGCTCAGGTAGAAAGGGAGACGGGTCGAAAGCTAAAGCGTCTCCGAAGTGACAATAGAGGTGAGTACACTTCAAGGTAATTTGAAGAGTACTGTTCAAGTCATGGGATCAGATATGAAAAGACAGTTCCTGGAACCCCACGGCACAATGACGTAGCCGAGAGGATGAACCGCACCACTGTTGAGAAGGTGAGAAGCATGCTTAGAATGGCTAAACTGCCTAACTCATTCTGGGGTGAAGTAGTTCAGACGGCTTGTTACCTTATCAATAGGAGTCCATCATTTCCATTGGCGTTTGACATCCCATGGAGAGTTTGGACCAACAGGTGTGCTACTCGCATCTGAAGGTGTTCGATTGCAGAGCTTTTGCACATGTACCAAAGGAGCAAAGAACAAAGCTGGATGATAAATCCATTCCCTCCATATTCATCGAATTTGGAGATAAAGAGTTCGGATACAGATTGTGGGATCCTGTAAAGAAGAAGGTCATCAGAAGCACAGATGTAGTCTTCCGAGAAAGTGAAATTGGAACTGCTGATGATATGTCATAGAAGGCCAAGAATGGTATAATTCCTAACTTGATGATGATGTCGAGCAAGTGGAGCACCCCACTTAGGGAGAAGAACAACCTCAACCTCTAAGGAGATCAGAGAGGCCAAAGGTAGAGTCATGCAGGTACCCTTCCATAGAGTATGTGCTCATCAGTGATGAGGGGGAGCCAGAAAGTCTTAAGGAGGTGTGTCCCATCCAAAAAAGAACCAATGGATGAAAGTCATGTAAGAAGAGATGGAATCTCTACAGAAAAATGGCACGCATAAGCTGGTTGAACTTCCAAAGGGTAAAAGATCACTCAAATGCAAATGGGTCTTTAAACTCAAAAAAGATGGAAATGGCAAGCTGTCAGATACAAAGCTCGATTGGTGGTTAAAGGCTTTGAACAGAAGAAAGGTATTGATTTAGACGAAATTTTCTTGCCTGTTGTCAAAATGACTTTTATTCGAACAATTTTGAGCTTATCAGCTAGCCTAGATCTTGAAGTGGAGCAGTTGGATGTGAAAACTACATTTCTTCATGGAGATTTGGAAGTGGAGATTTATATAGAGCAGCCAGAAGAATTTGAAGTAGCTGGAAAGAAACACGTGGTGTGCAAATTGAACAAGAGTCTTTATGGATTGAAGCAGGCACCAAGGCAGTGGTACATGAAGTTTGACTCATTCATGAAAAGTGAAACATACATAAAGACCTATTCTGATCCATGTGTATACTCCAAAAGATTTTCTAAGAATAACTTTATTATATTGTTGTTGTATGTGGATGACATGTTAATTTTAGGAAAAGACAAGGGGCAGATCGCAAAGTTGAAGGGAGATCTGTCCAACTAATTTGATATGAAGGACTTGGGCCCAGCACAACAAATTCTGGGTATGAAGATAGTTCGAGAGCGAACAAGTAGAAAGTTGTGGCTGTCTCAGGAGAAGTACATTGAATGTGTACTGGAACGCTTCAATATGAAGAATACTAAGCCAGTCAACACACCTCTTGTTAGTTATCTAAAGTTGAGCAAGAAGATATGCCCAACAATAGTGGAGGAGAAAGGGAACATGGCTAGAGTTCCTTATTCTTCAGCAGTCAGAGGCTTGATGTATGCAATGGTATGCACCAGAGTTGATATTGCTCATGCAGTTGGTATTGTTAGCAGATTCCTTAAAAATTCTGGAAAGGAACATTGGGAAGCAGTCAAGTGGATACTCAGGCACCTAAGAGGTACTGTAGGAGATTTCTTGTGTTTTGGAGGATCTGATCCAATCTTGAAGGGCTACACGCTGATATGGCAGGTGATCTTGATATTCGTAAATCTACTACGGGATACCTGTTCACATTTACATGGGGGAGCTATATCATGGCAGTCAAGGTTGCAGAAGTGTGCCGTACTCTCTACAACTGAAGTGGAGTATATTGCCGCTACTGAAGTTGGCAAGGAGATGATATGGTTGAAATGGTTCCTTCAAGAGCTTGGATTGCATCAAGAGGAGTATGTCGTCTATTGTGAAAGTCAAAGTGCAATAGACCTGAGCAAAAACACCATGTATCATGCAAGGACGAAGCATATCGACGTGAGATATCACTACATTCAAGAAAGGATAGAGGATGGATCTAAGCAGGTCAAAAAGATCCATACAAGTGAGAACCCTGCGGATATGCTGACCAAGGTAGAACCAAGAGACAAGTTTGAGCTATGCAAAGAACTTGTTGGCATGCACTCAAACTAGAATCTCCGGTGTTACCTTCTTCAGGTGAATGGGAATGGAGGGGGAGATTTGATGGGTCCATCCCATAATTTAAGGAATATAACATTTTTCCTTTGATAAAGACTTCTAAGTCTTTTTTTAAATTGGCAGCCACCGTTTCTTTTGGATTGTCAACATTGTAGACGTGAGAGGAAAATGTCAAATATAGTAGGCGTGAGAGAGTGAGGCTCCGCCTATAAAAGGAGAGCTTCGACTCTCATTTCTACACACCAATCTCAGAGGAAAAATATATCTGAGAGTTAGACAGAAAGAGTAAGGTTTAACAGACAGGGTATAGAAAATAGTCTGTGAGAAAAATAAAGAGTGAGCGATATTGTAGAGAGGTGGGAATAGCAAAAGATGGTTATTTTTTTTAGGGTTATAGTGGTCTTTGGAGTATTATACTCGGACCTACAAAGTGTAAAATTTCTTACTACAGTGATATCAGTTGCTCCTCTCGGGGCCGTGGTTTTTTCCCTTATTCAAAAGGGTTTTCTACGTAAAAATCTTGGTGTCGTTGTTACTCTTTTATTCTTGTTAATTATCGTATCTCGGTGCTACGTTATTATTCCTCTTTTATTACCATGAGTATTATTTCTGTAGGGGGTTTATTCTCAACAACTAGTATCAGAGCACAGGTTTTGCTCATTCACAGAAGTACTATTCACTCTCGGTAGTACTATACTCGGTGAAAAATAAAAATGTCCAGAGTAAAGTATGAGGTAGCTAAATTTAACGGAGATAGTCGTTTCTCAACATGGCAAAGAAGGATGAGGAATCTGCTCATCCAACAAGGATTACACAAGATACTAGATGTTGATGTCAAAAAGCCTGATACCATGAAAGTTGAAGATTGGGCTGACTTGGATGAAAGGGCTGCTAGTGCAATCAGGTTGTACTTATTAGATGATATGGTAAATAAAATCTTTGATGAAGACAGCGCATGTGGCATTTGGACAAGGTCGGAAAGCCTATACATGACCAAAACGCTGACAAATGAATTGTACCTGAAGAAGCAACTACACGCCATACACATCGGTGAAGGTACAAATTTTTTGTCACATTTAAATGTATTTAATGGACTAATCACACAGCTCGCCAACCTTGGAGTGAAAATCTAGGAAGAAGATAAAGCGATCTTGCTATTGAACTCGTTGCCATCTTCGTACGATAATTTAGCAACAACCATCCTGCACGGTAAAACTACCATTGAGTTAAAAGATAGCATATCGGCTCTTCTACTCAATGAGAAGATGAGAAAGAAGCCTGAAAATCAAGGACAGGATCTCATCACAGAAGGTAGAGGCAGGAGTTATCAAAGGAGTTCGAGCAACTAAGGTAGATCCGGAGCTCGTGGAAAGTCTAAGAACCGATCCACATCAAGAGCCAGAAATTGCTATAATTATGATCTTTGGAGTATTTTACTCTGACCTACAAAGTGTAAAATTCCTTATCATAGTGATATCAATTGCTCCTCTCGGGGCCGTGGTTTTTTCCCTTATTCAAAAGGGTTTTCCACGTAAAAATCTTGGTGTCGTTGTTACTCTTTTATTCTTGTTAATTACCGTACCTCGGTGCTACGTTACTATTTCGTTATTACCTTGAATATTATTTTTGTAGGGGCTTTATTCCCAACATTTGGCTTGATGAAGATCTTCTGATATTATAGGCTTATTTTTGGACTAGCTGTTGTATTTATCTTCAAGAAGGTTCTGACCAAATAAATGAGGATTGGTTGGTTCCAAGGATGTTGTTTCTCTTTTTACGAGCGACCCAAAGAAATTATCTTGAAAGGAGAAAGTGTCTCCCATGATTCTTCAATTGTGAGTGAGCATTGAAAGAAGTCTTCAAACATAATCAGCATCTCATTTATTGGATGTCCCTAAATTTTATCTTGTCCATAGCCTAGCCAATTGAAACCTTCGGACATAATCAGCCTTGAATGCTTCGAACAACTTATCTTACTTATTTAAATTTTGTGCAGATGGAATTATCAAAAGATGTACATGAAACAGAAATGACAAAAATTCTTAATCAGTGTCATAATGGGACAGTAGGTGATCATTATGGAGCAGCTCGAAAAACAACAAATTTTTTGAAAGTAGGGTTTAACTGGTCATCGCTCTTTAAAGATGTAATGTAGTATGCTCAATCCCGTAATCTTTGTCAAAGAATAGGCAATATTCAAAAAGGGATTAAATGCCTCTCAATACCATTCTTATTTTTAAGATATTTGATGTGTGGGGCACTAATTCCGTGGGTCTTTTTCCTTCCTTCATTCTTTTGAATATATTTCAGTCGCAGTTGATTATGTATCAAAATTGTCACGTCACAAATTTCCTCCGTAAGATGTCGTGACGGCACCTAGTCTCTAAGATTAGGTAAGCCTAACATGCATGCGAAATAACTGAGATATTAAGCTGAAACTCATAAAAACTAAAATTCAAGTAACTACAACTCCCAAAACCCGGTAAATTTAAGTCACAAGCTCTACAGAGAATATTAAACAACTCTATACATCAGAGTCTACCGAGGATAAGGAAAAAGACATAATAAAGATAGAGGGGGACTCCGAGGTCTGCGAACGCTGGCAGATATACCTTGAAATATTCACGTACGGTCTAGCTCATTGATTCCTTGTCTGGTAGAAAGTACCTGGATCTGCACGAAAAAGTTGTGTAGAAGCGTAGTATGAGTACACCATAACGGTACCAGTAACTGTCAAGTCTAACCTCGATAGAGTAGTAACGAGGTCAGATCAGGGCCCTACTGGAAATAATAGAAAAACAAGGCAGAAGATAAAATGACGTAATGAATACAGAAACTCTCATAAGGTAACAACACGGAATCAGAGAAACAATTACAAGATGTAGGGAAGCAAGGACCTTACGAATGAAGGAAGAAAAACAACATCAACAACAAGACAGCAATAGAAGAAAAGGACAAGAGCATTCCCGAGGTACCGCCTTGTAGTCCCAAAAGTAAATATCACACAACGGCACGGCAGAAACCTCGTGCCACAATAACAATCCGCACGGAAGAAACCTCGTGCCAAATAACACTCCAAACGGAATAAACCTTGTGCCAAATAACACATCGCACGGAAGAAATCTCGTTCCAAATAACACTCCGCACGGAAGAAACCTCGTGCCACAACCAAACAGTCATCTCAACAAAAATCATGAAAGCAAACACGTAGTAAATGAAACAATGATATTACAAGCAAAGAATCCTACAGTTAAAGAACGAATACGAAATCAAAGAAGCAAGTAATTCAACTAAGCATGTTGTACGAATTGCAATTAAGAGATGAGACACATAGACATGTGAAATTAGGCTAAACATGATGACTGCACGTTCTAGAATAACTCAATTAAGGCATAGAAAGGAAACCACTTAGCAAAAATCGGAATTTCAATATTTAGCCCGTGTATGCACTCGTCACCTCTCGTACATGGCACCCACATATCACAAATCATCACAACAGTACCAAATCCTAAGGGGATTTCCCACACACAAGGTTAGACAAGTCACTTATCTCAAACGAAGCTCAGATAGTCAATAAAAATGCATTTCCCTCGACTTTACGACTTCGAACGATCCAAATCTAGCCAAAAGCAATTACATACTATAAATATAACTATAAGAAACTATTCTAAATAATGAAATTATGACTTTAACAAGGAATTAAAAAATTGCCCCAAAAGTCGACCCGGGCCCACGTCTTAGAATCGGGTGAAAGTCACAAAATCCGAACACTCATTCAACCACGAGTTCACCCATACCAAAATTACTCAAATCCGATGTAAAAATCTCGATCAAAATCTCAAAATTCGGCCTAAGAGCTTTACACCTTTTCCCCCCAACTTCTCAACCCAAATCCTTAATTAAACGAAGAAACTAATGATAGATTAGTGAAATATAATAAAAAATGAGTCAAGAATCCTTACCCAAATGTTTTATCTAAAAATCCCCCAAACTTTCGCCTCAATCCGAGCTCTCAAAGTCCCAAAAATGAAAATGAGAGAAAACCCTCGATTTTGAAATTTTAATCTGCTGCCCAGGTGTTTACACTACACGATTGAGTAGAACAAAATTGATACCAACTTAAAAACATACTACACGAACGCCGAAGCTGCTACGTGAACGCGAACCATTGCCATGCCAAGCTACGCGATCGCGTAACACCACATGCGACCACATAGAGAAAATCATTCCACTGCCCAGATCCTCCCTTCTTCACTGTGAACGCGGCAAAGGCCACGCGTTCGCGATTCACTAGCACATGCAAACTTCATGATCGCGTATGCATACCAGCGATCGCACAAAAACAAAATCATGACTGCCATAACTCAAAGCTTCGCGATCACGTCCCCTCTTACGCGATCGCATAAGAGGAAACCAGAACTGGAGGAACCTGGATTTCTGCAACTCCAAAAATGTTTCGAATGCGCCAAACATGGTCCAAATCACACCCGAGGCCCCCAAGACCTCAACCAATAATACCAATAAGTCCTAAAACATCATACAAACTTAGTCGAGCCTTTAAATCACATCAAACAACGCTAAAACTACGGATCACACCCCAATTCAAGCTTAATGAACTTATAAACTTTTAACTTCCACATTCGATGCCGAAACCTATCAAATCACATCCGATTGACCTAAAAATTTTGCACGCAAGTCACATTTCACATTACAGACCAACTTCAACTTCCAAAATCAAAATCTGACCCCAATATCAAAAAGTCCACTCCCTGTCAAACTTTCTAAAAATCTTCAAACTTTCCAACTTTCGCCAATTAACGCCGAAATGACCTACGGACCTCCAAATCAACATCCAAACGTTCTTCTAAGACCAAAATCGCCATACAAAGCTATTGGAACCAATGAAACCCTATTCCTGAGTTGACTTCACACAAGTCAAAATACGACCAACTCTTACAACTTAAACTTCAAACTTATGGACTATGTGTCCCATTTCACTCCGAAAATTTCCAGAACACGACACCAAGAACCCCGGCAACTCAAGTAACCATAAAATGAGACATAGGGAGGAATAAATAGGGGATCGAGGATAATACTCTCAAAACGACCGGTCGGGTCGTTACATCCTCCCCCTTTTAAACGGTGTAAAGATGAGGATAACGACTACGCATATCATGCTTGGTCTACCAAGTCACCTCCTCGGCTGGCTGACCCCTCCACTGAACCTTTACTGAAGCAATGTTCTTCGACCTTAACTTTTGAACCTGCCTGTCCAAAATGGCCACCGGTTCCTCAACATAAGAAAAATCCTTGTCCAACTGGACTGAGCTGAAATCTAACACATAAGACGGATAGTCGTGGTACTTCTGGAGCATAGAAACATAGAATACTAGATGAACTGTGGCTAGACTAGATGGTAGTGCAAGTCTGTAAGCCGCCTCTCCAACCCTCTCAAGATTCTCGAAAGGCCCAATATACCTAGGGCTCAACTTTCCTTTCTTCCCGAACCTTATAACACCCTTCATGGATAAAACCTGGAGCAAGACCCGTTCCCCAACCATGAATGCAACATCGCGAACCTTTCGATCCGCATAACTCTTCTGTCTGGATTGGGTTGTACGAAGTCGATCCTGAATCACTTTAACATTTTTCCAACGCATCGCCTGGCTCAAACCAACCCACTGGAGATAGACACCGTCTTTCATACAAAGCCTCATATGGGGCCATCTGAATGCTCGACTGATAACTGTTGTTGTAGGCAAACTCTGTAAGTGGAAAGAACTAATCCCAAGAACCCCCAAACTCCATCACACATGCACGGAGCATATCCTCCAGTATCTAAATAGTGTGCTCGGACTGCCCGTCCGTCTGAGGGTGAAACATTATGCTCAACTCAACCCAAGCACCTAATTCATGTTGTACGGCCCTCCAAAACCGTGATGTAAATTGCGCACCACAGATAGAGATGATAGATACCGGCACGGCATGAAGCCTGACAATCTCGCGGATATAAACTCGAGCCATCTGCTCAGAAAAATAAGTAGTCATCAGTGGAATGAAATGAGCTGACTTGGTCAACCTATCCACAAACACCCAAACTGCATCGAACTTCCTCTAAGTCTATGGGAGCCCAATAACAAAATCAATAGTGATCCGCTCCCATTTCCACTCCGGAATCTCTAGCTTCTGAAGTAATCCACCTGGTCGCTGATGCTCATACTTCACCTGCTGACATTTTAGGCACCGAGCTACATATTTTACTATGTCCTTCTTCACTATCCTCCACCAATAATGCTACCTCAAGTCCTGATACATCTTCGCGGCACCTAGATGAATGGAGTACCGCGAGCTGTGAGCCTCCTAGAGAATCAACTCATGCAAACCATCTACATTAGGCACACATAGCCTGCATTGCATCCTTAATGCACCGTCATCCCCAATAATGACCTCCTTGGTATCATCATGTTGAACCGTGTGCTTAAGGACAAGCATATGGGGTCATCATATTGATGCACTCTGATACGATCATGAAGAGAAGACCGAGAAACCACACAAGCCAATACTCGACTCGGCTTAGAAATATCCAATCTAACAAGCTGGTTGGCCAAGGCCTGAACATCCAATACCAATGGCCTCTCTGCTGCTGGTAGATATGTTAAACTACCCAAACTCTCCGCCCTACGACTCAAGGCATCAGCCACCACATTGGCCTTCCCAGGATGGTATAGAATATTGATATCATAGTCCTTAAGTAGCTCTAACCACCTCCGCTAACACAAATTAATATCCTTTTATTTGAACATATGCTGCAAACTCCGGTGATTAGTGTAGATCTCACAAGGGACATCGTACAAATAGTGCCGCCAAATCTTCAAGGCATGAACAATAGGTGCTAACTCAAGGTCGTGGACATGATAGTTCTTATCATGTGCCTTCAGCTGTCTAGATATGTAGGCAATCACCCTACCGTCCTGCATCAATACCGCGCTAAGACCAATACGCGTCGCATCACAATACACAGTATAAGAGCTCGAACCTGTAGGAAATACCAATACTGGGGTTGTAGCCAAAGCAGTCTTGAGCTTTGAAATCTCTCCTCACACTCCTCTGTCCACCTGAACGGAGCATCCTTCAGGGTCAGCCTGGTCATAGGTGCTGCAATAGATGAGAAACCCTCTATAAATCGACGATAATACCCCGCCAAACCAAGAAAACTCCGGATCTCCGTAGCTGAGGACGATCTGGGCCAACTATGTACTGCTTCAATCTTCTTCGGATCTACCTTGATCCCCTCACTCGACACTACATGACCCAAAAATTCCACTGAATCTAGCCAGAATTCACACTTTGAAAACTTTGCATATAATTTCTTTTCTCTCAAGACCTGGAGCACATTCCTCAGGTGCTACTCATGATCCTCCCGACTTCAGAAGTATACCAAAATGTCGTCAATAAATACGATGACAAACGAGTCAAGCTAGGGCCGAAATACACTATGCATCAAATGCATGAATGATGCTGGGGCATTGGTCAACGCAAATGACATCACAAGGAACTCGTAGTGACCATACCGACTCTTGAAGGCAATCTTCGGGATACTGGCTCCCCAAATCTTCAATTGATGATAGCCTGAACGCAAGTCAATCTTGGAAAATACCCTGGCACCCTGTAACTGATCAAATAGGTCATCAATACGAGGCAATGGACACATGTTCTTCACTGTAACCTTGTTCAATTGGCGATAATCAATACACATGCGTATAGAACCATCCTTCTTCTTCACAAACAAGGCCGGAGCACCCCAAGGCGACACACTGGGCCAAATGAAGCCCTTATCAAGCAACTCCGGCAACTACTTCTTTAACTCTTTCAACTCTGGTGGGGTCGTATGATATGGAGGAATAGAGATGGGCTGAGTGCCCGGTATTAAATCAATACCAAAGTCGATATCCCCATCGGGCGACTTGCCCGGAAGATCTATCAGAAATATATTTGGATAATTATTCACTACCGGAATTGACTCAACGGTAGGAGTATCAACACTGACATCTCTCGCATAAGCTAGATATGCATCACACCCCTTCTCAACTATCCACTGAGCCTTTAGAAATGAAATAACCCTGCTAGGAGTGTAATCTAAAGTACCTATCTACTCTAATCGTGGTAATCCTGGCATAGCCAACATCACGGTCTTGGTGTGACAATAAGAATAGCATAATATGGCAACAACCAGTCTATGCCCAAAATAATATCAAAGTCTACCATACTGAGTAATAATAGATCGGCCCTGGTCTAAAAACCACTAAGAACAACCCCAAACACGACCGATATACACGGTCAACAATAATAGAATCTCCCACATGTGTAGACACATAGATAGTAGAACTCAAAGAATCACGAGAGACACCCAAATACGGAGCAAAATAAAAATGACACATAGGAATAATTGGAGCTTGGATCAAATAAGACTGATGCATCTCTATGACATACCGGAACAATACCTGTAGTGACAGAGTCGGATGCAACTGCCTCCGTCCGAGCAGGAAGAGCATAATATCTGCCTTGGCCTCCACCTCTAGGGAGACCTATACCCGCCCGACCTCCACCTCGAGTTGGCTGAGCAGGTGGAGTGGTAGCTGGTTTTATGACCATAGCTTGAGAATCCGGTGGAGCACGCAGAGCCTGATTAGTCCATGGAGGTGCACCCCTCCTAAGTCTAGGATAGTCCCTCACCATATGGCGAGTGTCAGCACACTTAAAACAAGCCCTCGGAAGATATGGATGTTGTGGCTGGCTCGGACCTAATCGGCTGGACTGACCGCTGAAAGCACCCCGTTCAGGAGGTGCGCTAGATAATGGCGGTACATAATAGGGAGCTTGGGGCCTAGGAGTAGCCGGAATACCACTGGCAGTTGGAAGTGCTGAATGAACAGGGCGACTCGCATAGCCCCTACCCTGACGAACTGCAGTTGGGGCACGAGTACCACTATAAGTGCCATACTCTCGAGACCTCTTGGCCTCTCTCTCCTCTCTCTCTCCCGAGTCAGCATACCCTCTAATCTCCTAGCAATCCCCAGTACCTGCTGGTATGCAATGTCCATCTCCAACTTTTGGGCCATGCTAAATCTGATACTAGGGTTGAGGCCCTCGATAAATTGACAGACCCGTTCTTGAACAGTAGCTACCAAGGCTGGTTGATTATCGCGCAGCGGACTCAACCTTAGGAAGAGTGGGCACTAATACTTTTACCCAATAGTGGTATCGGGGTCAATTTCCACAGGGAGCTAGAAAGGGAGTTGGATATTTGCTTAGCCTAGAAATGCGTGTTTGCTTCTAATTGATCTCCTATCTTTTTTGAGTTTTTATGATTATCAACTACAATTTAACAACTACTAATTATAACTAAATTATGCTAAGATATTAATTCTAGGTTGTATGCAAGATAGAGAAAGGCACTAGGGTCGTGGCATTTACCTAGGTGGTCAACTAACGGGTAGAGATTCCTAATACAAGAATGATGATTATGGGGCTTATGCTATAACCGTTGCACGATTGCACTCACTCTCACACCTCTCTGTAGAAAGAGTGATTTTGCCCAATTGACTCTCTCGAGACCAATTGGGTAGGCTAACAAACCAAGCAACTTAGGGTTCAAGTTGGGTAATTACTCTCTCGAGGTTTTACCCGTTAATTGGGACTACCATTCTCATGGATCCATCCCAATTCCTTGTTGGGTTAATTTTGGAGTCATAGGCACTCTTTCTCAAGAAGAGTCAAGACCCACTAAGCTAGACTTAGTGTTTGCAACCACCAAATCCAAATTAAAACATAAAATTAACCCAAATATCAAACACCCAACATCATTCAAGCATTAAACAATCACACCCATTAATTACCCACACTAGGGTTGAGCCACAACCCTAGCTAATGGGTTTAGCTAGCCATAATAGCAACAGAAATTGAAGAAGAAGTAGATAAAATCAACATATTAATTAACTAGAATGTTAATCTACAAGAATCCACGCTAAACAAGATAAAAATGCCCAAAATAGGCTAAAACTTCAGTCTCACGAGTGCTGTTGCTATCTGATGTCTAAAACTTAACCTAGAAATATTCCACTCGATCATCAGATTATAAGTTCGTAACCCTAGCCCATTCCCATTTTGGGCGGAACAGATACTAATTCTTTGATTCCAGTTAGTAAGAGGGATCTTGAACTAAGAAATAGACCCTAGAAGCTAAAAAAGGCTATCCTGAGCAATTGCAACAATCGGGTTCATTGATATTCCTGGTATAGTAGATGCTATCACACATACAATCATACTCAATTCGATGGAATTGTTTGATCTTAAAGGGGATCTTCTATAATTTCGCACGTGAGGGGTTATTTCTTGGTTTCGTCCAGTCATTAATAACTTTATTATGTTTAGATAATAGTAGATAAAATATTCTATTTATATTATGCCAGAAAAACCGGATAAAAATACCCCTGCGGGGCTGGCGCAGACTGCGCAGAAATGCAGCGCGGCCGCGTAGGGGTCTTGGCCTTCGATCATTCACTTTTGAAGCTGGGGACGCGGACCGCACAAAGAGGTAGCGCGGCCGCGCAGGCCGATGGGTGCGGACCGCGCAACAATGCAGCGCGACCGCGTGGACTCCAGCGCTGACCGCGTAGAAAAGAGCGCTGACCGCGCGTGGAGACTCCTGAAATGGATGCTCTCTGAATCTCCTAGCGCGGCCGCGCAGCAAATCAGTGCGGTCCGCGCTAGGTCCTCATGTTCCTACTTCAATGATTTTTTGACACTTGAGCAGGTTTCACTCCGTTTCGAGCCGATGTTTGACTTTCGTCATCTTGTCGCTCAAACCTGCAATCAAGCGCACTTTGTAAGCATTCTGGGTCTATTTTATGACAACTCATACATAAGGCATAGGCAAGTATGGGCATAAAACGTGTCAAAATCACAGTTATCAAATCCCCCAAACTTAAACCTTTGCTTGTCCTCAAGCAAATAAAAGAAGACCCACCCCTAAAAAGGAAACATCCAAGTAATTCCAGCTTATCCTAAGGAAGCCTCATCACGCATCAATTGGGACTAACAATTGCCCTCAATACGAATGCATCATTAACACATTTTTAGTCTTTTAAGAACTATGGATCGAATGTGACACGAGAGCATCAAGGGTTGACTCATTTCATCAAGGCGCTTTTCTCAAATACCTTGGTCTTTGTGGAATCCAAACTCACACATCCTCAACTCTCCCTAAGCGAACCTCACTTTTTTGAGTAATGACACACAACCCGAGGTTGATGGATTTTTCACTCATTTCTCTCACAAAGAAGGTCATAAGTTCAGCTTTAGGTACCATATGCTTGCCCCTTATGTAAGTATCCACTAATGTAGGCTTCCCTCAACTCAAGATCATATAGGGCTTTTGAGGAGTCATTGTGAAGGCTTTTGGGGTGAAGGTAGGACATGTTTTTGTTCATTTAGGTTCAATCTTCCCTTTAGCACTTCTTTTGATTCATTATGGCATACTTTTTGACTCATTTGAGTATTTCACTTCTTTCAATTCTTTCAAGGGGTTAGAGAGACACATTGTCACTCTTTCTTTTGCAATTCAAACCTTTCTCCTTTTTCTACTTTTACACAACCTTTTTCACTTTGTTTTCTTTGAATCCCCTTTACCGGTTCTTATTCACTTTTGTATTTCTTTTTGTCTTTTTCTCTTTTTCATTGCCTCCCTTTTCTTTTGCTTTTGTGCCTCTTTACCGCATTGAATCCTTTCTTGTCTCAACCCCCCAAACATAGGTATTTTCCATTGCTCAAGGGAAGATTTGGGTGCCAAGAGAGGGTCTCATTGAGAACGGGTATAGGCTTGTAGCTTTGGTTCATGAAAGAAGAAGGTTAAGGCTCAAAAGGGTTGAACTAGGGATCATTTCATTGGTAGGTTATGGAAATTGTTCAAATTTGGAAGTTCGGACAAAGGAGGGCCTATATTCACTTCTCAAGTCAAGTTTCACCTATGATTTCGCCTCAACGAACATTTAGGGCAAGTTCTAGACCATCGGCTTGGAGCTTAGACTCACAATTCAAATTCTCACGACACACACTCAGGGATTGCTAAAGACATCGAGTTGAGAGCCCACAACGACCTTAGTTCTAATTCAAGCGCACAATGGCCCCACACGACCATATGATGATTGTTTGGTCAACACAAGAGTCTCAAGGCCACAATTTTCACCATCCTAAACACAACATTATGTCTTTGACCATGGGATCAAAGGCAAATGTGTTAGGCCCAAGTGAAGCTTGCCTGAGGTCCTCTTAACTACAAAATATTGAAAATCAAAAGAAGAAAAATCAAAAACGGACTCAAACCCTTAAGAAGGTTATCACGCCATCTATCATTGGGAAGAGCCACCCGGTTCGCACAACACACTACCCTTGGAAAGAACCGTGGCATTAAGAAAACCAAGGGCTTATTGAAAACACTAAAACCAAAACAAAAGGCTACGAGCCTCACTACTAGGCTGAAAACGAAAAATTTGAACGAAAATAGAAAAACCAAATGAATATGTACAATGGGGAGTAGAATATACAACGGGATGAATATATACATAAGAGTCTAAAAGTAGCCAAAGTTAAAAGTTATATACATGCCAACTATTTAAAAATCAAAGACAATCCAAAACATAGACTAGAAATGAAATAAATATATACAGTCATCCAGTGTATCAGAATCAAAATGGTAGGGCGCACCCCCACGAATAAAAGCTGGCATTGTCCCCAATGCCAACTACCAAGATAAGCTCAAAAACAGAGTAAAAGGATATAGAAAGGCCCCTCAAGCCTAGTCCACATGCGTGGGGTCTCCTGTCGTCCCTGGATCCTCTGTAGTAGCCGGGACCTCAGACTGGTCTCCGACCTGCTACTGCTGTGCTGCTGGGACATGAGCTGGATCAAGAACAGGCTGAACCACCGGTGGAACACTGGATGTACCCTCATGAACCCGGGCCACCTCTATCACAACACCCTCAGTGCTAGGGAGTTTCCTCTTCTTCCTCGGCCTGGGAGTCTCCTCCTGCTGTGGATGAACTGCTGCTGGATCTACAGTTGGCTCCCCGAAAAGTAAGTCAAGTGGCATCTGATCCGCCAAAAGCTTATCCACATCCTCCCTCAACTTCATCACTGACTCCTTGGAGGCCTTTTGCTTCCTCAATTTCCTGTGCTCCCTAGCTAGTTTACCCAATGCTGTGCTGTGTGCTCCAACTGCCTTAGCCAAGGCATTTTGTGTCTCCATCATCTTTTCCTGGTTGGCCAGGATCTTCTTCAGTGTCTCCTCAATAGAAGGAGGGATCTCAACTGTGGAAGGGGCTGACTGTGCCTGAACTACAGTGGCCAAGTTTGACAACTTGGATGTCGCAGCTGACATCCAGTTGTTCAAACTGGCTAGAGACTGAGCAAGCTGGTGGGCAGTGAACCTGTGAGTCTTCGATGAAGGGACATCTGGGTCCGCTGCAGTAGATGGACCAGCAATAGAAGAAGGGCCCTGAGGCAATGTCTCACTGGTAGCAGGGATGGTGGAAGGCTCATTTGACTAGTCAATAACCGCTGGCTCCTCAGACTGGCCAGGTGCGGTGGAAGTGGATGCCTGAGGCTTTTGGGACCTCTTTGGGTTGTCGGGACCCAACTGACTGTACCATGAGTAGGGGGCCACCGGATCTACCTTGACATCAAACCTCTTCTTCTTCACCTTCAATTCTCTAAAGTACAAGGAAAGAGTGTTCGGGAAGGGGTAGTTTGTGTTGGACTCCTGCCCGACCGTAGAAATCACCCTTGACATGATGTTGCCCACATTTAGAGGAAAACCAGCCATAATGGAAGCTACTAACACTGCACGAGGAATAGGATCTGTGTGCATGAGTTGAAGGGTCAAGCCTACTACACACGAAAGTCAACCACCCCTTTGCTTCAAAACTGAACGTGTTTCTCAGAATCTTCTCTCCTGCTTCCAACCAAACTGGGACAGTGCCCGGAGCTGCCAAGTGCTGGGCCAACCACGGGCGAACCTCTTCTTTCATTGCCAACTTTTCTAAGTATTGGGTTTCGTCCTCTTCGTTGAACCCCAAAAATTCGTTCAGAGACTTCCCATCAAACATCACCACCTTGTCCCTCACTTGTTTCACCTTTGAATCTTTCACCACATGATAGACATTACAATAAAATTCTTTCACCATATGTTCATTTGCGACTATGCAACGTTCCTTGAAGAACCCCCAACCCTCTCTAGTTCGGAACTATGCTTGCACATGTGGGTTTAGAGGAAGAAGATCAGAATCAATAAATTGCCTCTCCGGGATCAATTTTCTTTTGGGCCACCACTCTCGAAATCTGTGGAAGGCTATTTCACTGACAAATCTATCAGCCCATGCTTTCGATTTTCTTGTTCTCTCAACACCACCAACTTGGGGCTCACCCCCTTCGCCGTATCCTACACTCTCCCCAGATAATGAAGCTGTGGGGGAGGTGGAGTATTGTGCCTCACTTCTATCTTCGGACTCATCAGACGAGTCCAAACTACATTCACCGATTCACCGGTCTTGAGGCTCCCTTGGAGGTAGGTGAAGCTGAGGGAGAGTCATGCAATTGGAGCGAGAGAGACATGTGAGTTGAGCAGATTCAGAAGTAACACTCCGGGATGGGGCATACTCACTCCCCAAAGAATGGTAGGCAGCTCTATCAGCTTCCCGTATTATCTTGCGGGTCTTTTTTATATTCTCTCGAGTATGGGGAGTGAGTTTAACAACCCGCTTCCCTTTTCCCCCTCGGGAGGAGCCACCCCTCCCGGGATGTTGTTCTTTTCCTCCTCGTTGCTTTACCATGATCTGCAAAGAAAAGTATAACATTGTTAGTTGAAGCATATGCAGTGAATTGGGTGGTACAGTTGAAAGCATGGGTGAAGAACAGGAATGCAGAATAGCAGAGGCGCGGACCGCGCAAAATAGCCACGCGGACGCGCTGGACTGGCGCTGACCGCGTAAAATTGGAGCGCGGACCGAGGTCAAGATGCTCCAGAGACACTACTCTCTGAATCTCACCGACGCGGTCCGCACTGTTTTGGAACGCGGCCGCGCTAGACTGGCGCGGACCATGCAGAAAGGACACGCGGCCGCGTAGGGCAACCACTGAACTGAGGACAGGGATTTTCATTTAAGTCCAATTTATTTGCTCAAATTATGGGTCCTAGTTGTCCCTACTCAGCTACTAATCAAGAAATCATGCCCATTGTTTCACATACACACACAAAATCTACCCTAACAGGTAAAACTAAGAGAGAAAGAAAAAATAAGAAGTTATACTAACAGGAAGCAAAATAAAAATAAACTAAACTAAACTATGAATGAGATTAGTGAGGAATGTTACCAGGGGTTGTGAAAGATTTAACTACTTGAAGCAAGTTGTTGTTTTGATGCACAGTGTAAAATTGAGAGCTCAGGTAGAAAATTGGCAAAAAGGTTAAAATGAAGCCTAGGGTCTCTATTTATAGCAAACAATGTGGGACCCATTACTTACCCACCAGCGCGGCCGCGCAGAAATGGCCGCAGACCGCGCTGGATTTCCAGCACCCTTAATTGCCTGAACAACCCACGCGGACCGCACTGTTTTGATGCGTAGCCGCGTGGGAAACTTCAGAGAGTATGCATTTTGGGCTTCTCACGCGCGGACCGCACAAAAATGTCACGCGGCCCGCGCAGAAAACTTCAGAGACTCAGCTTCCATTTCACCAGCCTGCGCGGACCGCACTGTTTTGGTGCGCGGCCCCGTAGGCAAACTTCAGAGACCGTAAGATTTTTGCTACTTTTGCCCTGCACTGGTCCAACATCAACCCTGCAACATCTCACAAACCATGAGTTGAAAAATCCTAATCTACAACGGAAAAATAAGAAGAAAGAAAAAGACATGGGTTGCCTCCCAAGAAGCTCCTGATTTAACGTCGCGGCACGACGCATTTTACCACAATATCACTTCAAATGAAGGAGTGCCACCACGTGGCTGTCATCAATCTTCCCCAAGTAATGCTTCACACGATGCCCATTGACTCGGAAAACTTCACCATTTTTGTTCTTTAGATCAATAGCACCAAATAGGGTCACCCCAACAACTTCAAATGGACCACTCCACCTAGACTTGAGCTTTCCCGGGAATAACCTCAACTGGGAGTTGAATAGAAGAACCATGTCACCCACCTTGAATTCTTTACCCCGAGCATACTTGTCATGGAGGTACTTCATCTTGTCCTTGTACAAAGACGAGCTGGAGTAAGCATGAAATCTAAATTTATCAAGCTCATTCAATTGCTCCACTCGGAGATTTGCTGCAACATCCCATTCCAAGTTCAACTTCCTCAATGCCCACATAGCCTTGTGTTCAAGTTCCACTGGAAGATGGCAAGCTTTACCAAACACCAACCGATACGGAGACATACCAATTGGAGTCTTGTAAGCTGTCTGATAAGCCCAAAGAGCATCATCCGATTTCTTAGACCAATCGGTCCTATTAGCATTCACCGTTTTGGACAGAATACTCTTAATCTCCTTATTTGAGACTTCCACTTGTCCACTAGCTTGTGGATGATAGGGGGTGGTCACTTTGTGATTAACTCCATACTTAGCAAGCAATGAATCAAAAGCCTTGTTGCAAAAATGGGACCCCCCATCACTAATAATGGCCCGAGGGGTACCAAATCTTGTAAAGATACTTTTTTTCAAAAATGCTACGACACTTCGGGCTTCATTGTTGGGAAGAGCCACGGCTTCCACCCATTTTGAAACATAGTCCACCGCCACGAGAATGTAAGTATTACCACAGGAGCTCACGAACGGACCCATGAAATCGATGCCCCAAACATCAAAAATATCCACCTCAAGAATTGTATTGAGGGGCATCTCATCCTTCTTGGAAATACCGCCGGCTCTTTGACATGCATCACATCTCTTCACCAATTCACTAGCATCGTTGAACAACGTGGGCCAATAGAAGCCACAACTCAAAACTTTTGAGGCTGACCTCACCCCCCGTGATGACCACCATAGGGAGAAGAGTGACAAGCCTATATGCTCATTTGTTCACTTTCCGGTACACATCTCCTTATCACTCCATCCGTGCAAATTCTAAACAAATACGGATCATCCCAATAGAAATCCAAACTATCCCGCTTGAGTTTCTTCTTTTGGTTGGAAGAGAGCTCACACAGGACGTTACCAGTCACAATGAAGTTGGCGATGTCCGCGAACCATGGCATTTCACACATAGAAACGGAAAGAAGCTGCTCGTCAGGGAACCTATCATTAATCTCAATACCATCACTTGGTCTCCCATGTTCCTCTAATCGGGACAAATGGTCTGCAACTTGATTCTCGCTTCCCTTTCTATCCACAATCTCTAAATCAAATTCCTGAAGGAGTAGCACCCATCTCATCAATCTTGCTTTCGAATCCTTCTTAGTCATCAAATACCGAAGGGCTGCATGGTCCGTGTGTATGATTACCTTTGCCCCCATAAGGTAAGGTCGAAATTTCTCCATCGCGAACACAATAGCCAATAGCTCATTTTCTGTCACTGTGTAGTTTCTCTGGGCCTCATTCATAGTCTTGCTAGCATAATACACAGGATGGAACATTTTGTTGATTCTTTGGCCTAGCACCGCCCCAACCGCTACATCACTCGCATCGCACATAAGTTCAAAAGGCAAATCCCAATTAGGTGCGGTGATTATAGGGGTTGTTGTCAACTTGTGTTTCAGTAGCTCAAAAGACTCCATGCACTTCTCATCAAAAATAAACTTGACATCCTTCTCTAACAACTTGCAAAGCGGGTTCACAATTTTTGAAAAATCTTTAATGAATCGCCGGTAG
The DNA here is from genome assembly GCF_001879085.1 of Nicotiana attenuata. Lineage (NCBI taxonomy): Eukaryota > Viridiplantae > Streptophyta > Magnoliopsida > Solanales > Solanaceae > Nicotiana > Nicotiana attenuata. The sequence goes on from NW_017670798.1 coordinate 397,485, forward strand.
AACCCGGCATGACCAAGAAAACTCCTCACCCCTTTGACAGAAGTAGGGGGAGGGAGCCTTGAGATAACCTCTATTTTTGCCTTATCAACTTCAATTCCTTGCCTTGAGATTTTGTGACCCAATACAATTCCCTCTTGCACCATAAAGTGACATTTCTCCCAGTTGAGCACAAGGTTGGTTTCTTCACATCTTGCCAAAACCCTATCCAAGTTCACCAAACATTCTTCAAATGAATCTCCCACCACGCTGAAGTCGTCCATGAATACCTCCAAGATATCCTCCACCATGTCGGTGAAAATTGCCATCATACATCTTTGGAAGGTCGCTGGGGCATTACATAGTCCGAATGGCATTCTCGAGAAAGCGAACGTGCCATAAGGACATGTAAAGGTTGTCTTCTCCTGATCCTCCGGGGCAATGAGAATTTGATTATACCCCGAGTAGCCATCTAGAAAACAATAAAAGGCCCGGCCCGCAAGACGATCAAGCATTTGGTCCAAGAATGGTAGTGGGAAATGATCTTTTCTTGTCACCTTGTTCAGCTTTCTATAGTCCATACACACTCTCCAACCCGTAACTGTCCGAGTAGGAATCAACTCATTGTTGGCATTGGTCACTACCGTCATTCCACCCTTCTTTGGCACACATTGGACCGGAGAGGTCCATGAACTATCCGAGATCGGGTAAACCACACCGGCGTCAAGCCACTTGATAACCTCTTTCTTTACTACTTCTTGCATCACCTCGTTGAGTCTCCTTTGATGTTCAAGAGATGGCCGTGCATCCTCCTCCAAGATGATCTTATGCATGCAAAATGCGGGGCTTATTCCCCTGATGTCCGCCAAAGTCCATCCTATTGCCCTTTTTCGCTTTTGAAGCACCTCCACAGTGGCCTCAACCTGCAAGTTAGTAAGGCAAGAAGAAAGAATAACTGGAAGAGTAGAATTAGAGCCCAAGAATTCATACCTGAGGTGTGGAGGAAGTGGTTTCAACTCCAACACCGGTGGCTCCTCAATTGATGGCTTGGTTGGCGGAGTTTTGCGATTTTCAAGATCCAAAGATAGTTTCCTAGGCTCATATGAATATGAACCCATTCCATGCAATGCATTCACGCACTCCACTCTACCGGCATCATCATTGGCATCCATGTTAAGAAGCACGGCTTCAAGAGGATCTTCAACATTAATCAAAGCACTTGTGTCATCCACTATCACCGCCGTGACAATGTCCACAAATGAACACACCTCCGTACTATTGGGTTGCCTCATTGACTTGCACACATGAAATACCACCTTCTCATCACCCACACGGAATGTTAACTCCCCTGCTTCCACATCAACCAATGCCTTCCCCGTAGCTAGGAAAGGTCTTCCAAGAATAATAGGCACTTCGAAATCCACTTCGCAATCCAATATGACAAAGTCGGCCGGCAATATAAATTTGTCCACCCGGACAAGCACATCGTCGATTATACCTAAAGGCCTCTTCATCGACCGGTCCGCCATTTGAAGTCTCATTGAGGTTGGCCTAGGTTGCCCAATTCCCAAAGTCTTGAAGACTGAGTACGGCATCAGATTAATGCTAGCCCCCAAGTCACATAGGGCCTTAGCAAAGTCCGCACTTCCGATAGTGCAAGGAATAGTGAAAGCTCCAGGGTCTTCTAGTTTCGGGGCCATAGAATGCACAATCGCACTAACTTGGTGCGTCATCTTTATTGTTTCACACTCCATAGAACGCTTCTTGGTGACTAAATCCTTCATAAATTTTGCGTACCCAGGCATTTGTTCAAGTGCCTCCACTAAAGGAACATTGATTGTGAGGCTCTTCATCATGTCTATGAATTTCTTGAACTGATTGTCGTTCTTTTGCTTTGCTAACCGCTGAGGATATGGTGGAGGTGGTCTAGGCAAGGGTGCCTTGGCCTTGGGCACCGCCGGCTCGGGTATATCAATAATGTGTTCCCTAGACGGGTTCACGGTATCTTGAGTCTCTACCCCGGCCTCATCATCAATATCAATCCGCACATCATTTGTCACTATTGGTTCAACCACATTGTCAACATTCAAAGGTGCATCATCATCATGCAACTCAATTTCATCATTCACAACTTGATTCTCAACCGAGGCATGCACATCACCGCCTCTTCCACTCCTAGTTGTAACCGCCATCACATGATTGTTACCCCCCTTCGGGTTCACTACCGTATCACTTGGTAGCGCACCTTTTGGGCGGGTATTTAAAGCTTGAGAGATTTGTCCTATTTGCACCTCTAGGTTCCGGATAGATGTGTTATGCGAAGCCAATTGTGCATCAGAATCTTGGTTCTTTTTCATCATCTACTCGAACACCATTTCTATCCGTCCCATATCACTTCCAGAAGAACTAGGCCCTTGTGACTAAAAGGGGGGTGGATTGTTTGGTTGTTGGAACATGGGGGGCCTTTGAAAGCCTTGCCCCCGACCACCATTATTCCACCCTCCTTGATTGCTATTGTTGTTGTTGTTCCCATTCCAATTGCCTTGGTTATTACCTTGATTACCCCAATTGTTGTTTTGATTGTTATTGTTCCAATTGTTGCCACCCTGTTGTTGATTATTGTTATTCCAATTGCCGCCTCCTTGTTGATTGCCCCAATTGCCTTGGGGGCGCCATTGTTGATTTCCTTGATTTCCTCTATTTCCTTGGTAGTTATTGACATATTGGCACTCCTCACTTTGATCATCAAAACACTCGTTCGAATAACCACCACCATCATTGTTGTTGTCAAACTGCTCACCGTTACCTTGAGGTTGTTGTTGCCCTCTTTGCCTCCTTTTTAGCATAGAAACATTCTCCATTGCATTGACTTGGCGCAGGTTTTGTACTTGTTGCAATTGCGCCTTCGCCAACTGATTCATTGTTGTTGTAAGTTCGGCAATAGCTTGGCCATGATCACTCAACTCCTTGTGCAAATGGATGACCGTGGGGTCACCTTGGGGTACATTCGCTCAGCTTTGCCATGCCGAAGAGGTGTCCGCCATTTCATCAAGTACGTCACATGCCTCTTGGTAAGAAAGTTTCATAAAGTTCCCACCGGCCAATTGGTTCACAATGCATTGATTTGTGGTGTTGATGCCCCTATAGAAAGTCTGTTGGATCATCGCCTCAGTCATGTCGTTGTTAGGGCATTCCTTCACCATTGTTCTATATCGCTCCCAGATCTCATGCAATGGCTCCGTTGGCATTTGCTTAAAGGCTAGAATCTCGTCCCGAAGAGCCGCCATATGACTTGGAGAAAAGAACTTGGCAATAAATTTGTCCGCCAATTCATCCCATGTGGTGATAGAATGATTTGGTAACCTTTCTAACCAGTCCAACGCTTTGCCCCGAAGAGAAAACGGGAAAAGCCTCAATCTCAACGCATCCTCTGACACGTTTGTTTGTTTGCTGCCCCAGCAAGTATCTACGAACCCCTTCAAGTGCTTGTATGCATTTTGGTCGGAGGCGCCCGTAAAATATCCCCTTTGCTCGAGCAAGGTCAACATGACATTTGTGATTTGAAAGTTCCCCGCCCGGATTCGGGGAGGAACGATGGCACTCGCGTACCCTTGATTAGGAAGAACTCTTGGGACCGCTCTTGGCGGTGGCGGAGGAGGGTCTGGAATAGGATTGTTGTCATGAACATTAGCATTGGCATTTCGACCTCTCCGTGGTACTTGAGGTACCGGAAGCTCATCTTGCTCAACATCTTCAACCTCCTCCCCCGCCAAGGCATTGCCAAGAGGGTCATTTCCGTTTAGAGCCATGTGTACATGATGGATCAACACAAATAAAGTTAGTATAAAGAAGGAAAGAGAAGCAAAACACAAAACTAGCTACACAAATAGTCAACACCGTAAGCTCCCCGGCAACGGCGCCAAAAAGTGATTATCGCGCAGCGGACTCAACCTTAGGAAGAGTGGGCGCTAATACTTTTACCCAACAGTGGTATCGGGGTCAATTTTCACAGGGAGCTAGAAAGGGAGTTGGATATTTGCTTAGCCTAGAAATGTGTGTTTGCTTCTAATTGATCTTCTATCATTTTTGAGTTTTTATGATTATCAACTAAAATTTAACAACTACTAATTATAACTAAATTATGCTAAGATATTAATTCTAGGTTGTATGCAAGATAGAGAAAGGCACTAGGGTCGTGGCATTTACCTAGGTGGTCAACTAACGGGTAGAGATTCCGAATACAAGAATGATGATTATGGGGCTTATGCTATAACCGTTGCACGATTGCACTCACTCTCACACCTCTCGGTAGAAAGAGTGATTTTGCCCAATTGACTCTCTCGAGACCAATTGGGTAGGCTAACAAACCAAGCAACTTAGGGTTCAAGTTGGGTAATTACTCTCTCGAGGTTTTACCCGTTAATTGGGACTACCATTCTCATGGGACCATCCCAATTCCTTGTTGGGTTAATTTTGGAGTCATAGGCACTCTTTCTCAAGAAGAGTCAAGACCCACTAAGCTAGACTTAGTGTTTGCAACCACCAAATCCAAATTAAAACATAAAATTAACCCAAATATCAAACACCCAACATCATTCAAGCATTAAACAATCACACCCATTAATTACCCACACTAGGGTTGAGCCACAACCCTAGCTAATGGGTTTAGCTAGCCATAATAGCAACAGAAATTGAAGAAGAAGTAGATAAAATCAACATATTAATTAACTAGAATGTTAATCTACAAGAATCCACGCTAAAATAAGATGAAAATGCCCAAAATAGGCTAAAACTTCAGTCTCACGAGTGCTGCTGCTATCTGATGTCTAAAACTTAACCTAGAAATAATAAAATATTCTATTTATGCTATGCCAGAAAAATGGGACAAAAATACCCCTGCGGGGCTGGCGCGGCCGCGTAGGGGTCTTGGCCTTCGATCATTCACTTCTGAAGCTGGAGACGCGGACCGCACAAAGAGGTAGCGCGCCGCGCAGGCTGATGGGCACGGACCGCGCAACAATGCAGCGCGACCGCGTGGACTCCAGCGCTGACCGCATAGAAAAGAGCGCTGACCGCGCGTGGAGACTCCTGAAATGGATGCTCTCTGAATCTCCTAGCGCAGCCGCGCAGCAAATCAGTGTGGTCCGCGCTAGGTCCTCATGCACCTACTTCAATGATTTTTTGACACTTGAGCAGGTTTCACTCCGTTTCGAGCCGATGTTTGACTTTCGTCATCTTGTCGCTCAAACCTGCAATCAAGCGCACTTTGTAAGCATTCTGGGTCTATTTTATGACAATTCATACATAAGGCATAGGCAAGTATGGGCATAAAACGTGTTAAAATCACAGTTATCACTGGTGCATGCCTAGCTAAATCACTTAACCGAACTGCATACTCCGACACGGTCATACAACCCTGGCTCAACTGCTTAAACTTTATGCGCCATACTTCTCTGAGACTAGAGGGAACATACTCCCTCAAGAACATATCCGAGAACTGAGTCCAAGTGAGTGAAGTTGCCTTGGCTGGACTACCTAACTCATATGCTCGCCACCACTTATAGGTTGCTCCCCTAAGCTGGAACACAGTGAAAACAATCCCACTAGACTCCGCTATACCCATAGTACAGAGGATACGATGGCACTCCTCAAGAAAACCCTGGGAATCCTCTGACGCCAAGCCACTGAAAGTAAGAGGGTGGTTCTTCTTGTACCTCTTGAGCCTGAGCTGCTCCCTCTCAGAAACTGCAGCCCTAACCTTTTGGCTGAACTGGGAATACTGGTTGTACCGGTATGAGCTCTAAAACCTAGTCGACCTAAACCCGCTGCCCTGGGTATGGGCGGCGGGGGTCTGTGCTCCTCCCCAGCCTAAGATGTGGCAGGAGCAAGTGGGCTCAACCCTGCCTGAGATAAAGTGCCAGACATGCTCAGAAATTGGGTGAGGGTCACTTGGAGAGCTGGTGCACTAACAGGCGTCTCAGGTGCTTGTGCTCCAACCGGAGCTACTAGTGGCTCCTCTGTAGAAACTCGTACGGGTGCTCTGGCTGCACCATGCGGACATCCTCGGCCTCTACCCCGGCCTCTCGCGGCTCTAACAGGGGGCGCGAGTGTCTGGTCATCTGATTCGGTGTCCTCACCATATGCGAGAGAATAGAAAGACAGAAGTTTACAATCCTAAAGTCAACAATTTCGCACGACAAGGAATCAAGGAAGTAAAAATTTTCCTAACAGTTCCATAGCCTCTCGAAAATAAGTACAGACATATCCATGCCGATCCGCGAGACTCTATTAAACCTGCTTGTAACTCATAACACCTATGAACCTAGAGCTCTGATACCAACTTCTCACGACCCAAATTCCCTCTGTAAGATGTCGTGACGACACGTAGTCTCTAAGATTAGGTAAGACTAACATGCATGCGGATAATTGAGATATTAAGCTGAAACTCAAAACCTTAACATCTGAATTAAATAAAAACTGAAATTCAAGTAACTACAACTCCCAAAACTCTGAGTAGAAATAAGTCACAAGCTCTACGGAGAATATTAAATAACTCTATACATCAGATTCTACTAAGGACAAGGAAAACAACATAATAAAGATAGAGGGGGACTCCAAGGTCTGCGGACGCTGGTAGATATACCTTGAAGTCTCCACGTACAGTAGACGAGCATAAAACACACACTTAAATATGCTCGCTAGTCGAATATAATAAAATATAATATCGTATCCATAGAGATTGGAGTTAAATACTATTATCGTAGTTTGTAGCTAGATTGCTATCCAAGATGATCAACAATTGAGAGTTTTATGATTAAAACTAAAATTAACTAAGATTCTAAACTATTGGCTAATGAAAATCGATGCAAGTAATGAGCAAAGAAGGTTATCAATTTGGAGAAAATAGGGTTTTGATAGGATAGGTACAAAATAATTGTTTGGGATCTAACTCTAGTTAATTCACTTCTAATGTTCAAGTGAGTCTCTCAAATTCACTTGATTATTAGTTCAAACGTTTAGTAGAAACTCCTCTCTCGATTAAGTCTCAACCTTACAAGATGAACCAATTTAAGCTCAGTGAAGATATGCAAGAATTCGTAGTGGATTGGTCTTTAGGAGAACCTCTCTCGGTTATCCTCCTAACTAGGTCAACAATTCAACAAGCCTCTTCCGATTACTAAGAAGAATCAATGAATTCAACCAACAAAATAGAATGCAAACATATCACAAGTTATGACTCTCTCGATTACATTAACTAGTGAATATAGATGCAACGATTAAAACATCCAAAACGATTCAATACATAAAACTAGAGTATAATCCACAATCAAATATCAGTACACCAAATCCTTCAAAACCTAAAGAGAATTACCCCATAGATATGGAGTAATTCATCATAAATATGTTTAAAGTAAAGAAAAACATAAAACAATCCAAACTCTTGTCTTGAGTTAGGATTGAATGATGAATTCCTTGCGCTTTTGCTTCTCCAACTCCTCCTTAGCCTCCTTAGGTCTAAGATGTGTCAAAAGTCCCAAAAATAACATTTCTACATGTATTTATACTAAGTAGGGTCGGGCCCAAATGAAACCACCTTCTCCTAGCCGAAATAGGATTGTGACTCTGTAAAAAATGCACAGGCACGCTGCATGGGGCGACGCGCCATGCGGTGTGCTAATGGAGTTTATCAGGAAGCTTGCAAAATTGAAAAGCAACAGATTTGGACAGCCGCATTACCCCATGCATCGTGCTATGCGCCGCGGCTGTGGAAGATCCTCAGAGTCCGGCTTTTTCTTGACGTTTTGATATCCAGATGTGGTTCTCAAGCCCCAAATGCGATCCCGGCTTAATATCTTGGGCATTTACTCAGACTTCAAATCCAAATCACTCGAATTCATTCCATAACATCTACATAGCTCGGAATCACTCCTACAAGGCATAAAACACAAAATTAGTGCAAAATACTAATTAAAGCTCAAACTCAATTAAAGTGCAATAAATTAGACTGTAATAAGCGACTAAAACACGAGATTATAGCCTACCATCAACGGTCTATCTCATTGATTCCTGGTCTGGTAGGAAGTACTTAGATCTGCATAAAAAAGTTTTTGCAGAAGCGTAGTATGAGTACACAACAACGGTACCTAGTAAGTGTCAAGCCTAACCTCGGTAGAGTAGTGACGAGGTCAGACCAGGGACCAACTGGAAATAATAGGAAAATAAGGCACAAGATAAAATGACGTAATGAATGATAGAGAAGTGTAGCAATAAAAACTCTCAGAAGGTAACAACACGGAGTCAAAGAAACAATTACAACATGTAGGGAAGCAAGAACCTTACAAGTGAAGGAACAACATAAACAACAACAACAAGACAACAACAGAAGAAAAGACAAGGGTACTCCCGAGGTACCGCCTCGTAGTCCTAAAAGTAAACATCACACAATGGCACGACAGAAACCTCGTGCTAACAGTAACATCCCACACGGCAGAAACCTCGTTCCAAAATAACAACCCACACGGAAGAAACCTCGTGCCACAATAACACTCCACACGAAAGAAACCTCGTGCCAAATAACACTCCACACGGAAGAAACCTCATGCCAAATAACACAACGCACAGACCTCGTGCTAAATAACACTCCGCACGGAAGAAACCTCGTGCCACAACCAAACAGTCATCTCAACAAAAATCCCAAAATCCAACACGTAGTAAATGAAACAATGATTACAAGCAAAGAATCCTACAGTTAAAGAACGAATACGGAATCAAGGTGGCAGGTAATTCAACTAAGCATGTTGTACAAATAGCAATTAAGAGATGAGACACGTAGACGTGAAATTCGGCTAAACATGATGACTACACGGCTAGAATAACTCAATTAAGGCACACAAAGGAAACCACTTAGCAAAAATCGGAATTTCAATATTTAGCTCGTGTACGCAATCGTCACCTCGCATACACGACACCCACATATCACAAATCATCAGAACAACACCAAATCCTAAGGGAATTTCTCCCACACAAGGTTAGACAAGTCACTTACCTCAAACCTAGCTCAATCAATCAATAAGAATGCCTTTCCCTCGAATTTCCGACTCCGAATAACCCAAATCTAGCTAAAAGCAATTACATACTATAAATATAACTATAAAAAACTAATCCAAATAATAAAATTAAGACTTTAACAAGGAATTAGAAAATCGCCCCAAAAAGTCGACCCGGGCCCATGTCTCGGAATCGGGTAAAAGCCATAAAATTCGAACATCCATTCAACCACGAGTCCACCCATACCAAAATTACTAAATGCGATACAAAAATCTTGATCAAAATCTCAAAATTCGGCCTAAGAAATTAATTAAATGAAGAAATTAATGATACATTAGTGGAATATAATAAAAAATGAGTCAAGAATCCTTACCCAAATATTTTCTCTGAAAATCTCCCAAAATTTTGCCTCAATCCGAGCTCTCAATGTTCCAAAAATGAAAATGAGAGAAAACCCTTGATTTTGAAATTTTAATCTCCTGCCCAGGTGTTTACACTACGCGATCGTGGAAATACCCACGCGATCGCGTTGAACAAAATTGCTACCTGCTCAAAAACATACTACGCGAATGTGAAGTTGCTACTAGAATGCGGACCACTTCTCTACCAAGCTACACGATCACGGAACACCACACGCGACCGCATAGAGCAAATCATTCCACTGCCCAGATGCTCCCTTCTTCACTGCGAACGCGGGAAAGGCCACATGTTCGCAATTCACTGGCCCATGCAAACTTGGCGATCGCGTATGCATACCTGCGATCGCATAGAACAAAATCATGACTACCATAACTCAAAGCTTAGCGATCGCGTTCTCTTTTACGCGATCGCATTAGAGGAAACTAGATTTGGAGGAACCAGGATTTCTGCAACTCCAAAAATGTTCTGAATGCAACGAACATGGTCTGAATCACACCCGAGGCCCCCAGGACCTCAACCGATAATACCAACAAGTCCTAAAACATCATACAAACTTAGTCGAGCCTTCAAATTACATCAAACAATGCTAAAACCATGGATTGCACCCCCAATTCAAGCTTAATGAAGTAATAAACTTCTAGCTTCCACATTCGATGCCGAAACCTATCAAATCACGTTCGATGACCTCAAATTTTGCACACAAGTTACATTTGACATTACATACCTACTCCAACTTCTGAAATCGAAATCTGACCCAGATATTAAAAAGTCCACTCTCGGTCAAACTTTCCAAAAAACTTCCAACTTTCGCCAATTAACGCCGAAATAACCTAAGGACCTCCAAATCAACATCCGGACGCTCTCCTAAGACCAAAATCACCATACGGAGCTATTAGAACCGACGAAATCCCATTCTGGAGTCGTCTTCACATGAATCAAACTACGGTTAATTGTTACAAATTAAACTTCAAACTTAGGAACTATGTGTCCTATTTCACTCAAAAACTATCCCGAAACCGACCCAAGTACCCCGGCAAGTCAAGTAACCATAAAATGAGATAGAGGGAGCAATAAATAGGGGATCGACGCTAATACTCTTCAAACGACCGGCCGAGTCGTTACAAAAATGGGTAAAAAAATAGCTACCAGAACAAATGATGCAAAATTGAGTCCAATTTCTTGAAAAAGAATATTTTTATACTGTTTGAGACTCGCAGAATATCACACCCTAAAATTCCACCAAAGGTCGTGATGGCACCTAATCTCACTTACTAGGCAAGCCAATGCTAACAATAATAATAAAATTTAATTATTAAGTCATTGGCAGAGAAATAATAAAGATATAGAAGCAGAACAATTCTCAAAATAGTATTATGATATACATAAATTCAGGACGGAGTCTAAATACGACTATAAATGTCCAACCAACACCTAAAACCCGATATCACAATATCACGAGCATCTAAAAATAGTATAATCTGAACCAACCAATAACATCTCTCTAAAAGAAAATAAATAGACAGAAATGGCTAAGTAGGGAAGGGGGACTGAACTCTATGTGCCGCGGATCGGATCAAGTAAAGCAACTCACCATGAAGTCTTCAAAAAGATCTCCTACTCCGCTCGATAAAGGCTACCAATACCAGCCTCAGAACCTGCACAAACATAGTCATAAGTGTAATATAAGAACAAAATTACAGTACTCAGTAAGTATCAAGTCTAACCTCGAAGAAGTAGTAGCGAAGGCTCGCATCTACACTTACTAACAATCCAATAACCAAGTAGAAACATAAATAAGATACGAAGTAAAGCATGGTATCATCAATTAGATATAATGTCTAGAGACACAGTACATATGAAATTTAGGCATGATATCAAATCAAATATCAAACACCTCAATCCTCACATAAAATAATGATAAGTATCAACCAATATTTCATATAAAAGCCACTGCATAAGTTATACACACACACACACATGCTCATGATCCCTTCTCAAACCTAACAACACACTATGTGGCTGACACATGCCACCTGTCCAAAACCAAGCACCAAATCGGGGTGCCTATGCACACAGGGCAATCACCCGACTCCAGATGGATGGGTCTATATCTAAACATTGATCATTTTACAATCAATGGCCATTATCCAATAATCAATATCTGTCCATAGTGTCTGTAGTGCCAAAATCCTCAAGTCTCTATAATAACCAACTCTCCGCTTATGCATATATGTATGAAATAGTATACTAAAGAAGTATGGCAAATAATAATAAAATACAGATAAAAGCTCATATGGCTAGAAGATGGTTATGGCTAATCATATAATTCAATAAGTCTAATCATATTATTTAACATGAGTAAATAAACTGTATAACCACCAAATCATGGAGCAAATAAGACAAGTGAATAAATTATGAAAGGTTGGTTCGCTCGATCAAGTTATGGTATCAAGTGCCTTGTCCATCTCCCAAGGCCGGGGTGTGACAAACTTGGTATTAGAGCCTAAGGCTTAAAAGTGTCCTAGGATGTCTTGGAGCTGTGTCTAATAGACTCTTTCTTATTGGTGTGTTCTCGACCACATCTATAATTTTGAAGCTACATGGTCATTTAAGAATGTTACTTTTCTTTAACACTATAGATCATGCGATAGAGTTTGACTCTAAGATTTATCTCTAACTCGTGCACTGTTCCGATTCTCAGAAATGCCTCAAAGGAAAAAGACCAAGACTAGCCAAGGGCTAATGCTGCTCCAGTAGTGGCACCCAATGAAGTGCCTGATGCTCCGGTGGTTCAAGGTTGGGGTGCTCATAGGAGGGTGCGAGGACTCCCATCAACTCGAGCACCCCAAGTTCCTAGTACCCAGGGGTGGTAGTGCCTACTGAAGATAACTCTAGTGGAGGTCACTCCAAAAGCAGCTCAAGTGCTTCATTCACCTCCTCTAGTAAATACTCAAGATCCAAATCCGATTTTCTCTCCCGGAACAAGTGCATCAACGGATGATCTTAGGGGAGCTATTCAATTGCTCACCCATATTGTAGCTTCATAAGCCCAAAGACTCAATGCGGTGCCATCTTCAATCGTCCACCAAGTAGATCCCACAAGTTCTAGGGTGAGCAAGTTCATCAAGTTAGAGCATTCGATGCTCACGGGTACCAAACCCGATGAGGACCCCCAAAGACTTGTCGGTGAGATAAAAAAGACCCTTCGAGTTATGCATCCCACCGAGACCGAGGTTGTTGAGTTGGCCTCCTACTGGTTAAAGGATGTAGCTTCTGCATGGTATAAAATGTGGGAAGATTCCCGTGGAACTAATGCTTCTCCGGTAGTTTGGGATTAATTCACGGATGCCTTTATTAACAACTTCTTGCCTATCGAGATGAGAGAAGAACGTGCTATGGAGTTTGAGAATTTGAAGCAAGGAACTATTAGTTTATGGGATTATCATTTGAAGTTCATTGATTTTTTGAGGTATGCTCTCTACATGTTGCTAATAGGGGGGCTGGGGTTCGTTAATTTGTGCAAGGCCTAGGAGGCCATGTTATCAAAGAATGCTACATAGCCGCCTAGATTAAGGACATAAATATTTCAAAATTGTGGCTTTTGCACAAAAGACCGAGTTATGCAAGCAAAAGAACAGATTAGACAGAGAGAACAACAAGAAAGCTCGGTCCATGGGTAGCTTTAAAGGTTTTTATGGTGGTGGTGATGTGGGAAAGCAACTGTACGATAAGGGGTTATCTAGACCTACTCAATCAGTGGTTGATTCTTCTGTTAGTGCACTATCACCTAGGCTTAGTCAAAGCTAGTGGAACCAGTTTAAGCAAGTCCAAAGTACCAGGGCATCTACTCCACAAATGCAAAGTAGTGGGAGCATGTAGTCACAATAGTAGACTCTCTGCGGTCCATATGGGAAGATGCACTTGAGAGTTTGTCGCATGAGTGCATGAGTATGCTATTGGTATGGTCTTAGGGGCCATATACAAAGGACTGCCCTTCGTCCAGACTCCAGATAGAGTTCCAGTGGTGGTACAGCTCAACCTACTAATTCGGTAGCTACTACTTTAGTAGCACCTCTCCCAACTCGAGGAATGCAGGCACTTGCTAGGCATGGTGCAGCTAGAGGTGGTGCACAGAGCTTAGGAAGGGGGACATGCCCGTTTCTATGCAATGATGGGTCTTCAAAGTTTATAGGCTTCCCCATACGTCGTCACAGGTATATTGACAGTCCATTCTCACGATGTGTATGCTCTTATAGACCCAGACTCTACCTTGTCTTATGTGACCCCGTATGTTACTATGAAATTCGAGATAGAACTGGAACAGCTTCTTGAGTTATTCTCTGTATCTACTCCAGTTGGTGATTCAATAGTGGCAAAACGGGTGTATAAGGGTTGTATTGTAACTATACATGGTCGATCCACCACAACCAATTTGGTCGATCTTGAAATGATAGACTTGATGTCATTATGGGAATGGATTAGCTCTACTCATGTTATACCAAGCTTTACTGTCGAGCAAAGACTGTTAGGTTGGAATTTCCAATGAACCTATTATTGAATGGAAGGACAATGTTTCTATGTCCATAAGAAGGTTTATTTCCTATCTTAAAGCAACTAAGATGATCATCAAGGGGTTTATATATCACTTAGTCTGGGTTACAGATACTAATATAGGCACCAAAACTCCAATTTGTGCTGGTTGTGAATGCGTTTCTGGAAGTCTTCCCTAATGAGCTTCCCGGTATCCCACCTGACCGAGTGATTGATTTTGGGATCGATGTCTTGCTAGACACGAGGCCTATATCGATTCCGCCTTATAGAATGCCCTAGATGAGTTGAAAGAATTGAAGGATCTTCTAGAGAAGGGCTTCATATGACCGAGTGTTTCACCTTGGGGTGCATCGGTTATCTTTGTGAGGAAGGAAGATGGTTCATTGAGAGTGTGTATCTACTATCGCAGCTCAACAGAGTCACAATCCATTGCCGAGAATGGATGACATGTTTGATAAGTTACAAGGTGCTAAGTGCTTTTCCAAGATTGACTTGAGATCGGGATATCACTAGTTGAAGATAAGAGAAATAAATATTTCGAAGACGGCTTTTAGAACTCGATATGGGCTCTTTGAATTTATGGTGATGTCCTTCGGGTAAACAAATGCTCCAGCAGCTATCATGGAACTTATTAATAGAGTTTTCAAGCCCTTCCTCACATGTCTGTGATAGTGTTCATTGATGATATTCTTGTGTACCCATAGAGTCGAGAGGATCATGCTAACCATCTCATAGAGACCTTGCTAACACTTGCGGATAATGAGTTGTATGCAAAATTTTCAAAGTAAGAGTTTTGGCTTGAGTTTGTGGCCTTCTTGGGCCACTTGGTCTCTAGCGAAGGGATTAAAGTAGATCCGCAAAAGATAGAACTCGTGAAGAATTGGACAAGACCTATAACGCCAACGGATATTCATAGTTTCTTAGGTTTGGCTAGTTACTATAGAAGGTTTATGGAGGGGTTTTCTTCTCTTGCTTCTCCATTGACCAAGCTGAACTAAAAGGCGGCCAAGTTCCAATGGTCAGATGCTTGTGAGAAGAGCTTTCAAGAGTTAAAGTATAAGTTGAACACGGCACCGGTGTTGACCTTACCAGTTGGTTCGGATGGGTTTGTGGTATATTATGATGCATCAGGAGTAGGTCTAGGATGTTTCTTAATGCAACATGGTAAGGTTGTTTCATATGCTTCTAGGCAACTTAAGAACCACGAAAAGAATTATCTGACTCATGATTTGGAGCTTGCAGCGGTGGTGTTTGCATTGAAGATTTGGCGTCATCATTTGTATGGTGTTTATGTTGATATATCCATGGACCACAAAAGTCTCCATACATCTTTAAGAAAAGAGAGTTGAACTTAAGGCAAATAAGATGGCTTGAGCTACTCAAAGATTACGACATCAACATTCTCTACCATCCTGGAAAGGCTAACGTTGTAGCCAATGCTCTCGGCCGGAGGTCGATGGGGAGTTTGGCTTACTTGGATGAACCCAAAAGGCCAACGGTGAAAGAGGTTCACCGATTAGCAAGTTTGGGAGTTCGACTCATAGAATCCGATCAAGGTAATGTGGTTGTGCAAAATAGGGCAGATTCTTCTCTAGTGGTAGAGGAAAAGGAAAAGCAATATGATGATCCTTATTTGGTGCAATTGAAAGAAGGAATTCACAAGCACAAGACTAAGACTTTTGCACTTGGGGTGAATGATGGTACGGTAAGGTACCAAGGTCGATTATGTGTTCCTAATATTGATGGGATTAGAGAGAGAATCATGATTGAGGCACACATCTCGAGGTACTCTATACATCCGGGTTCCTAAAAAATTTACCATGATCTCAAGGAGGTTTATTGGTCGAATAACATGAAGGAGAATATAGCTGACTATGTGGCTAGGTGTCCAAATTGCCAACAAGTTAAAGTTGAGCACCAAAAGCCTGGAGGCTTAGCTCAGTACATAGAGATCCCGATGTAGAAGTGGGAAATGATAGATATGGACTTTGTAGTAGGTATATCTCGCTCATTTCATAAGTTTGACTCAATTTGGGTGATTGTCGATCGACTTACAAAGTCAACACACTTTTTTCCCATGAAGACTACCGATATTGTAGAGCAATATGCTTAGTTGTACATCAAAGTAATAGTCAGGTTGCACGGTACCCCAGTTTAATTATCTCTGATACAGGTGCACAGTGTACAACTAACTTCTGGCAAAAGTTTCAAAAGGGTTTGGGTACTCAAGTCAACCTTCGCATAGCTTTCCATCCTCAAACTGACGGGTAGGCCGAGTGGACAATTTAGACACTCGAGGATATGTTGCGATCATGTGTTCTTGACTTAAAAGGTAGATGGGATGATCAGTTACCACTTATTAAGTTTGCTTACAATAATAGCTATCACGCGAGCATTTAAATGGCTCCATCCAAAGCTCTGTATGAGAGGAAGATATAAATCTCCTGTTGGGTGGTTCGAAGTTGGTGAAGCGGAATTCATAAGTCCCGAACTTGTTCACCAAGCTATGGAAAAAGTTAAAATAATCAAGGATCGATTAAAAATCGCTCAAAGTTGCCAAAAGTCCTATTCGGATATTCGGCAAAGATATTTGGAGTTCAAAGAAGATGATCATTGGGTGTTCTTGAAAGTTTCTCCCATGAAAGGTGTAATGCGATTTAGGAAGAAAGAGAAAATTAAGTCCAAGGTACATTGGGCCTTATAGAATATTGAAGAAAATTGGCCAAGTAGCCTATAGACTTGAATTATCTCAATAGTTGTCTTCCGTACATCTTGTTTTCCATGTGTCTATGTTGAAGAAAATGATAGGTAATTTGTCTCTTATTTTACCTACGGAGACTATTGAAATTAATGAAGGCTTGACTTACGAAGAAGTTCCTATTGCCATTCTTGATAGGCAAGGTTAGAAATTCAGAACTAAGGAAAATGCCTTTGTTAAAGTGTTATGGAGAAATCAACATGTCGAAGAAGCAACTTGGGAAGCGGAAGAAGGCATGAAGAAAATATATCCTCATTTGTTTCATGAACAAAATGGAAGTGAAAAATTAGAATCTACTTCACTTATGTATTATTATTATTATTATTATTATTATTATTATTATTATTATTATTATTATTATTTTACATTATGTATGAGTTAATGTATTAGTGTCTCCATGGCTTGGAGAATATGCAAGTTGATGATGTGGAGAGGGAAAGGATGAGATGTTTAGTATTGTACATTACTATGATTCTTTACAGGGCTTGTACATATGTTTCTTGGTATGGTCTCTTTGGTTCGTTGGCAGATGTACTGGTGGGTGGATAGGCCTTAGTCCAAAGGAACTCTGACAATATTTTCTGAAAAATAATAATAATAAGGTGTTCACGAAATTTGAGGGCCTTATGGAGCTTAGCATGTGCTTAACATGTAAAGCTTCAATTCATGCGTAACAAGGGTTACGCTTCAACATTCCGGACAAATGTTCTTAAATAGGGGAGAATGTAAAGCCCCATAGCTTCACTAGAATAATATTGATTAGTTTGGGCTCAAAGAAATAGAATGGAGCTTAGAGGGAGAGTTTAATCTTTAAGGATTTACCCTTGCGTAGGCCTTCTGCCTAGGCTACGCAGCCTTGTATTGGCAAAAACAGAAGTTGCCAGTTAAAGAAAGGAAAAGCTCTCATATTGCGTATGGTGCGCAGCCTTGCGTAGGATTTCTGCAAGGCTATGCAGCTCACGTAGGTTAAATAGAATGGTCACCAACATAAGGGAAATGCTTGCTCCCTGCGTAGGCATCATGCATAGCCTATGTAGGAAGGCTACTCATGGCTCCAGATTTTTTTTATTTTTATTATTTTGGTCTTTATAGGGGTGTTCAAAAAGCGAGATAAACATTTCATTTTGACTTTTTTTTCAATTGTAGAGAGAAGGAAGAGCATCTCTCTCATCAATACACCAAGATAAGTATTTATGGTGAAATTTTAGGTACCAAACATCATTTAATATATGCTGTTGGCCCAAGTTCAGGTGAAGTTTTGAAGAATGACAAATGAACTCAGTCATGGACCAGGTCCATCATGTGAGGCACAATATTTATCAACCTATACATGTGAGATGCACGTGAAGGAGATAAGTCTCAGTGATCAAGCAGCAATATCTCTTGAACTAATCGAAAAGGTTGCATATTGGATAAGGAGTGAAAGTCTCCTTATGAGAAGATAATACAATCCGGATAAAGGATAGGGTTGGAGTTTGTGTTGTTCAAGGACTCAACTTCGATGGAAGATCAGCAATTGAGTCTTAATCAAACTCTAATTACTAAATCATTAAATAACAGTGATTGTTCTCTTTTACAGGTATTGCACAAACGCAGAAGTTAAACTAAATTGAGAGCAAAAGAGCGAGGCAATTTTGCAAGCAATTTATGTGAGATTCAAGTGTGCATTCCTGAAGCTACTTGGACAAGATAGAAGAACCAATTTCATTGTGTCTTTCTTTTATTCTAGTTCAATTGTAGTAGGTGATTTAAACTTGTACCTTTCAGCTTTCATAGAAGCATTTGTATTAGGTACTTTGAGTATTCAAGTTAGAGTTAACTTGAAGTTATCACAACAGCTGAGGTTGTGTGCCACAATGGGATTAGAGTTTAATCCTTAGGTTTACAAGAGTTTTGTAAATGCTGTTTTGGCTCAGTGAATTTAGTGGAAGTTTGGAAAAATCCTACTGAGTAGTAGGTCGTGGTTTTTTTCACCTTTTGAGCCAGGTGTTTTCCACGTAAAAATCTCTGTGTTCTTTATTTTATGTACCTTTAATTCCGCAAACATTAGTAGAAAGTATCCCTAGAAGAACCAGGTTCTTCTAGAGCGAAAATTGGGTACCACACAAATCACCCCCCTCTTGTGTGGTATTAACGTTTAGAACATCAATTGGTATCAGAGCGGGTTATCCTTGAAGAGGCTAACACCTTAGGAGAAGATCAACATGAGTGCACCACCTGGGAACTGGGAAGGGCAATCCATTGCTAGGCCTCCACTTTTCAATGGTCAGTACTATTCTTGGTGGAAGAACAGGATGAGAGATCACATCATAAGGGAAGACTATGAACTCTGGGCCATAGTCACTAATGGTCCCCTAGCAACCACAAAGAAGAATGCTGAAGGAGTTGATGTGCCAAAGACAAGGGCTGACTGCACTGCTGAAGACCTGAGGAAGTGGGAAAAAAATGCTAAAGCCAAGAAATGGCTTGTGTATGGACTAGGTCCTGATGAGTACAGCAGAATCCAAAGCCGTACCACTGCTAAGGAAATCTGGGACACCTTGCAAGTGGATCATGAAGGAACACCTCAAGTGAAGAGGTTGAGAGTAACACTGTTGTATTCTCAATAAGAGAATTTTACTATGAAGGAAGGAGAAACTATCCAAGAGATGTATACTATGTTCACTACACTGACAAATGAACTTAAATCTCTTGGAAGAATTATCCTTGAAGAAGACAAGGTTGAGAAAATCTTGACAAGGGTTCTACCAGTTTCATGGGAAAGCAAAATCACTGCTATTCAAGAATCTAAGAATATTGCTACCCTCAAGATGGATGAACTGATTGGAAACCTTACTGCTTATGAACTGAGAAGGCAAACTATGAAGATGGATACACCCAAGAAGGAGAGAAGTCTAGCTCTCAGAATTGTTGAAGCTTCGGATCTGGAGGATGATGAGATGGCTATGATCACTAGAGATTTCAAAAAGTACCTGATGGGAGGAAAGGGTTCTTCAAGAGGTACAACCTTCAACAAGCCAAAGGCTCCTGAGAAACAGACCAATGAGGGTTGCTACAAGTGTGGTAAGACTGATCACATGATCAAGAACTGCCCTCAATGGGAAATTGAGTGGAAGAAAGAAAGGGCTGAACGAAGGAACGGGAAGAAGGAACAGGTTCAACCAAAAAGGAATAAAGGATCAACAAAGGCTATGGTTGCTGACTGGGGAGAAACATCAGATGAGGACTCAGAAGGTGAAGCTGAGGAAGAACAGGCTCTTATGGCTATTGGAGAATCAGATGATGAACAAGAGGTAAGTATTCTTCATCTCAAAGACAAGATTAAATTTCTGTCTAAAGAAAGGTTATCTGAGTTGTTACTAGACTTCATTGATGAGTCTGAAATAATCAACAATGAAAAGGAAGATCTGTCTAGGGAATGTGTGATTCTAAAAGCAAAATGCAAAAGTCTAGAGTCTAGGGCTAATGAGAGTGATTGCAAAAATGCTGAGTTGAAGAACCAGGTTCTTCAACTTGACACTAGTGTCCTAGAACTTAGGTTTGAAAACTTAAAATTGAAACTAGGAACAGGAAAGAAGAAAGCTGATCACACATATCTCACTTTAGAGGAAAACTTAGGAAAAATGAAGGATGAGTTGTATAAGAAAGATGAATTGATTAAAGTCGTAAAAGAAGATCTAGGAAAAGTGAAACATGAACTAGACAGAACTTGCAAATGGAACAAGGCCTCTGATGCACTCTCTTGGTTGCAAGAGCATCACAGTAGCAACAAAAGAGGACTTGGCTATGGGACTCAAGCACCAAAGTGGAACCCTAAAAGCAAGTACCTCACACTTCCTGAGAATAAAATATGCACACACTGTGGCAAGACTGGCCATTACAAAAATGAATGTAATGCAAAAGTAAAGGCCAGTCAAAAGAACAAAGCTTTTGTTCAAGGGAAAAGTAAGCTGCCTGGGTGGGCAAGAAGGAAATTGATTCATCCTTTTGCCTATAGAAAGGGACCCAAACTAGTTTGGGTTCCTAAAACTAACCCCTGATTTCTTTTGTAGGTCCAAGTGAAAGGAAGCAGCCAAATATGGTATACGGATAGTGGTTGCTCAAAACATATGACTGGGAGCAAGGACCAGTTCCTTTCACTTGAGAACTTAAAAGGAGGTAATGTCTCATTTGGTAATGGAAAGAAAGGTGAGATCATTGGGGTTGGAAAGGTAGGTAAGACAGATTCTCATTCCATAGAGAATGTCTACTTGATAGATGGCTTGAAATATAGCCTAATAAGTGTGTCACAATTGTGTGACAGAGGTAATCTTGTAGCTTTCACTTCTACCAAGTGCTTTGTGATTATCCTTACCACTGACAAGATCGTTTTGCTGGGAAAAAGAGTTAACAATATTTACATTGTAGATTTGTCCACTCTGTCAGAAAATGAACTCACTTGCCTAAGTGTGTTGGTTAATGATCCCCTCCTATGGCACAAAAGACTTGGTCATGCAAGTCTGAATCAGCTAAACAAATTAGTCTCCAAGGACTTGGTGATAGGGTTACCCAACTTCAAGTTCAAGGAAGACAAAGTTTGTGAGGCATGTGCAAGGGGGGAAGCAGGTAAGATCATCCTTCAAAACCAAGAAAATGGTAAGCACGTCCAAGTCGTTGGAACTGGTTCATATGGATCTTTGTGGTCCAATGAGAACAATGAGCAGAGGTTGAAAGAAATATGTAATGGTACTTGTTGATGATTATTCTAGATTTACCTGGGTACTATTTCTAACATCTAAAGATGAAACATTTGATATGTTTACTACCTTTGTTAGAAAAACTCAGAAACAGTTAGGAAATCAACTTTCATCCATTAGGTCTGATCATGGAACTGAATTTGTAAATGCAAAGTTTGCTGAATACTGTGATGAAAATGGTATAGATCATAACTTCTCTGCCCCTAGGACTCCTCAGCAAAATGGAGTAGTTGAAAGAAAGAACAGGACCCTTGAGGACATGGCTAGGACCATGCTACTTTCTAGTAAATTGCCTCACATCTTCTGGGCAGAGGCTGTAAATACTGCATATTACATAATCAATAGATGTATGACTAGACCTCTTGTAGAGAAGACTCCCTATAAGTTACTTAAAGGGAGAAAACCAAATATATCCCATCTTAGGGCATTTGGTTGTAAGTGCAATGTGCACAACAATGGAAAAGACTCCCTAGGTAAGTTTGATCCCAGAAGTGATGAGGGAGTATTCTTGGGATATTCTTCACATAGCAAAGCATATAAAGTGTTAAAAGAACTTTGTGTGTAGAAGAAAGTGTGCATGTAGTATTTGATGAAACTAACATTCTTTCTGAGAGACAGGAACATGAAGATGAAGCCATTGGGGTAAAGGACTTGACTGAAGCATCAACTCAGGTCAAAGTGGCACCAACAGAAGGAACATATGATGGAACAGGTTCTTCCATACAGGGCAACCTGACAGGGGGAACTAATCAAAGAGGAATTGAAATAAATCCCTTAAAGGAACCTGTTCATGACCTTGTTCCCCAGCAACAGAACGTAGGAGAAACATCTAGCAGAAACCAGTTGGTTGTGAAACCTCACAAGTATCAAAGTTCTCATCCCATTGAGAACATTATCATTGATCCAACATCCGGAGTTAAAACTAGATCACAATTAAAGAATCTGTGTGCTTTTGATGCTTTTCTATCTATCATTGAACCTAAAAATGTTGTTGAAGCTTTGCAGGATGCAGATTGGGTAAATGCAATGCAGGATGAACTCAACCAGTTTGAAAGAAGTCAAGTTTGGCATCTAGTTCCAAGACCCAAGGACAGATCAGTCATTGGTACAAAATGGGTCTTCAGAAACAAACTTGATGAAGATGGAACAGTTACAAGAAACAAGGCAAGATTGGTGGTCCAAGGTTACAGCCAAGAGGAGGGCATAGACTATGATGAGACTTTTTCTCCAGTTGCAAGACTAGAGGCAATCAGACTTCTCATAGCCTTTGCAGTACACATGGAATTCACTCTTCATCAAATGGATGTTAAAAGTGCCTTCCTGAATGGTTACCTGAAAGAAGAAGTGTTTGTAAAAAAACCTCCAGGGTTTGAAAGTAAGGAATGTCCTGAGCATGTGTACAAGTTAAACAAGGCTCTCTATGGACTCAAGCAGGGCCCAAGAGCATGGTATGATGTCCAAATTCCTGTTGGAGCATGGGTACAGAAGAGGTAAAATTGATAGTACCTTATTCTTAAGGGAAAAAGGTAAGGATCTCCTTGTTGTACAAATATATGTTGATGACATAATCTTTGGGGCCAGCACTGATAAGCTAAGTAAGGACTTTGCAAAATTAATGGGAAGTGAGTTTGAAATGAGCATGATGGGTGAGCTTAACTTCTTCTTAGGCTTGCAAATCAAACAAAGTCCAAATGGAACCATGATCCATCAGCAGAAGTATACAAAAGAGCTAATCAAAAAGTTTAAAATGGAGGAATCTAAAGAAATAGACACACCCATTGCAACTGCCACTAAATTAGATGTTGATGAACCTGGTTCATCAGTTGATCAAAAGTTGCATAGGGGTATGATTGGTTCTCTCCTGTATCTTACTGTCAGCAGACCTGACATTGTTTTCAGTGTATGGCTTTGTGCTCATTTTCAGGCAAATCCAAAAGAGTCTCACTTGATTGCTGTCAAAAGGATACTAAGATATCTAAAAGGCACCACTGATCTATGTCTTTGGTATCCCAAAGGTAGCAATTTCAATATAGTTGGATATGCTGATGCTGATTATACAGGTTTTCTAGTGGATAGAAGAGCACCTCAGGTATGGCACACTTCCTTGGTTCATGTCTTGTGTCATGGGCTACCAAAAAGCAAAACTCAGTGGCCCTATCTACTGCTGAAGCTGAGTATGTTGTTGTTGCTTCTTGTTGTGCTCAATTACTATGGATCAAACAACAGTTGGTAGATTTTGGAATTGAAGTGGGATGTATTCCAATATTCTGTGATAACACTAGTGCTATAAGATGACAAAGAACCATGTTCATCATAAGAGGACTAAGCACATAGATGTTAGACACCACTTCTTAAGAGATAACTATGAGAAAGGATTAATTTCAATAGAATTCTGTGCTACGGATAACCAAATAGTTGACATCTTCACTAAAGCACTGAGTAGAGAAAACTTTGAGAGGAACGGGTTGGAATTAGGGATTATTAAGATCACCTAATAGGTCTAGTTCAGAATGCACAATGAAAAAAAATGTATTTTGGTTAGGAGTTCTAACTTTGTGTAAATATCTAGATCAATTCTTACTCTGTTTCATACTTTAATTAGTATACTCCTGTGACATGTGTATATATGACTCACTGATCTCTTACAAAGTTTTTCTATTATGCCATTTGAGGCATGTTCAAGAGAATTCTATATGAAGAACCTGGTTCATCAGTATGTGTTCATATAAAAGCTCAGGTATGTTTTCTATACTCTGCACAATTAGAAAGATTAATTATCCAATCATGAGCAGAAGTTCTACATTTGTCAAATTCCCAAAAATTATATCCGTTGAGCATTGAACTAGTTTCGTTCTCCTAGAACTCTAAAAACCAGGATTTTTGCCTAAAATCTACCGATGCCTAATAATTACTAAGAGACTGGAATTACACTTTGATTAGACCTCTATTTGACCTCTGAAAAGGCTGCCGTTACTGCACCTATGACTAATTGCCTTTAAACACACACCACACCTCTTCTTCATAATCCCATAACTGTCAAAAATTAAATCTCCAGTTCTAATTGATTTCTTCTCAGAAATCCCAAATCGCCTTTCTTCTCAGAAATTCCCAAAACACTTCCATAGTCGAAGAACTATGACTAACCCCCAAGATAATCCTGGCACTCCCCCACCACCATCCCCCTCTAACACATCCTCATCTACTCCTCCTAGTGAATCCCCAAAACCTAGGTTGTGTAGGCAGAAAATGTTGGCTAGAAAAACTGTAGCATTTGGAGCCCTAAGGAAAGTTCTAAATGAGACACTGAAGGCTAGCCAAAAGAAAGAAAGCCCTGTTCACGAATCTGACTCCAGCTCTAAGTCTGAAGCTTTTATTTCTACCAGTGAAGGTGAAGAACATGGGTCTTCTGACACTGAGAAAATTCAAGAAACCCCTGGTGAGGTAAGTTCTTGTGTGGTATCTTCTACTGTAGTTGAAAGCACTGAAAATAGGTTTGTTCTAGTTGGTCCTATTAAAGATGTAAAGGTGGCTGAATCAAGTAGGAGTGGAGGTAAAAATAAAGGAAAAGAGAGAGAGGGAGCAAATGGTGATGAGAGGGGTAATGGGAAAGAAAAAGTTCTTGCTATCTGTGGGAGTATTGAAGAAAGTGGCATCAAGTCAGGGGGAAGTGGTTCTGGGGAGGCGGCTGAAGGGCTTGTTCATCTAAGCAAGCAACAAGAAGAACCTATTTCATCAGCTGAGGAAACCCTGGCTGATATTCTGAAGAGGGTTGGGGCTAGTTATGATCCAGAGAAGCGAAAAGCTTCTTCACAAAAGGCTCCAACTGCTTCCAAGCCAAACAAGAAAAGCAAAAACTTCATCTCCAAACCTACTGTCCCTTCAGTGCCTAAGGGAAGAGCTACTAGAAGCAAGGTCAAGCAAAGTGAAGCAGAGTTATAGAAAGCTCTGGAAGAAAGCAGGAAGAAAAATAGGGAGAAGGGAAAAGCAAAGGTTGTAGAAAGCTCTGAAGTAGTAGAAGACGAAGAGGAGATGGAACTGGTCCATCAAGAAAGAGGAACAATTGAAGAGGTTCCACCACCCAAATCAAAAAGAACCAAGACTTCTTCAAAGAAGTCTTCCTCTGTACCTGTACCTGCTGAACCCTCTTTGGCCAAGAGAACAAGATCTGCATTGAAAGGCAAG
Organism: Nicotiana attenuata; assembly: GCF_001879085.1. Taxonomy (NCBI): domain Eukaryota; kingdom Viridiplantae; phylum Streptophyta; class Magnoliopsida; order Solanales; family Solanaceae; genus Nicotiana; species Nicotiana attenuata. The sequence continues at coordinate 423,156 of NW_017670798.1, forward strand.
CAGATGAAAATTACTGAGGAAGATGAAGAATGGAGTGGCGAAGAAGAAGAGGAAGAATCTGAGAAAGAACAAGACAGGTTTGCCATCTTTGGCAAAAGAATTTTTTTGAAAGGAAGGCTGCTGAAAAAACTGGATGAACCAGGAATGAGGAGGTTGGTGGATGCTCTTACTGCACAAGGGTGGAAAGAGATGGTCCTGGAAATGGATGGAAGGCTGGCCAGGAAAGAACTGATTGAGTTTATGGCAAATGCCACTATGAAGAATGGGGTAGTCACCAGCCTGGTGAAAGGAGTAAAAGTGGAGTTTGATGCACTCAAACTTGGTGAGATTCTGGACATACCTAATGAAGGTTATGATGATTATACAAGGCAAAGGTGGCCATGTCTGGATTCTCTCCCTACTGCTCTTCAAATTACTAGGAATTTCTGTGATGCTAAAGCTGCTGAAGATGTGCCTGAAGCCAGGTTTGTGCAGAAAAGTGAGATGAGGCCTGAGCACAAGGTCTTGTTTGAGTTTGTCAACAAGTGTCTACTGCCCAAACAGGAGAGAAGGCACACTGCCAACTACATGGACCTGGTTCTTATGGAGTGCCTTGTGAGAGGAATGCAGATCAATTGGCTTGCTTTTATTGTCAAATTACTAGACCGGGTCATAAATGGCTCCAAGGCTCATGCCACTCCATATGGGTTCATATTGACTATTGTTCTGGACAGGCTGAATGTGCCTTTGAAGAAATGGGAGATGGAATCAAGCAAGGAACATTTTGGCATCAAGACTCTTCTAGCTTGTGACTATCCAGTCAATGCCACCCCAGTTGAACCTGTTCATCTCTGAAGACACCTATCAACAGCAAGGTTAGGGCCTTGGTTCAGGAGTGTGGAACTAAGGATGATGAAATTGCTAGGCTCAAGGCACGTATGGCTAAATTGGAGATCGAGAGAGATGGCCTTAGAACTGAGCTAGCAAACGAAAAGGAGAAGAGTGATGGAATGCTTCAGAATATGCTAAACCTTCTCCAATCTCAACCATCTAGTTCTTCCAAGCCCTAGGCCTTCCAGCACTTGCCTTTAGATCAAGTCTAGTAACCCCTAGTGACCCCAGTGACCCGATTTAGGGATGTTTCAGTTCTTTTTGCTCATGTTTTGGAAGTTTTTTCTTTCTTTTTGTGGTTTTTTTGTGGAAACATATCCTTGTCAATGACTACTGTTGTTTCTCTTGTTCTATGCAGCTTTTGATCTTAATAGTTCAATTATGTATGTTGATTATTGATAATTTGATTCATGTTTTCACTTGCAGTTGCCTTAGTGGCCATGAGTAATTATTAAAATCTGGGATTCACATTGGGCATGCAACTTTTCGATGATGCCAAAAGGGGGAAGAGATATTGTTCTTTACTCTTTATTCTAAATAATGTGATATTTATAACCTAATTAAACCTGGTCCTTGATGATAAGTTAAATTCTAAGTTAAGTGTTGATGGTTAAGCTGAGTTCTTACAGATTTTTTTGATCAGTAAAAGCACAGAGTTTGTCATCATCAAAAAGGGGGAATTTGTTGGCCCAAGTTCAGGTGAAGTTTTGAAGAATGACAAATGAACTCAGTCATGGACCAGGTCCATTATGTGAGGCACAGTATTTATCAACTTATACATGTGAGATGCACGTGAAGGAGATAAGTCTCAGTGATTAAGCAGCAATATCTCCTGAACTAATCGAAAAGGTTGCATATTGGATAAGGAGTGAAAGTCTCCTTATGAGAAGAGAACACAATTCGGATAAAGGATAGGGTTGGAGTTTGTGTTGTTCAAGGACTCAACTTCGAGGGAAGATCAGTAATTGAGTCTTAATCAAACTCTAATTACTAACTCATTAAATAACAGTGATTGTTCTCTTTTACAGGTATTGTACAAACGCAGAAGTTAAACTAAATTGAGAGCAAAAGAGTGAGGCAATTTTGCAAGAAATTTATGTGAGATTCAAGTGTGCATTCCTGAAGCTACTTGGACAAGATAGAAGAACCAATTCCATTGTGTCTTTCTTTTATTCTAGTTCAATTGTAGTAGGTGATTTAAACTTGTACCTTTCAGCTTTCATGGAAGCATTTGTATTAGGTACTTTGAGTATTCAAGTTAGAGTTAACTTGAAGTTGTCGCAATAGCTGAGGCTGTGTGCAACAACGGGATTAGAGTTTAATCCTTAGGTTTACAAGAGTTTTGTAAATGCTGTTTTGGCTCAATCAATTTAGTGGAAGTTTGGGAAAATCCTACTGAGAAGTAGGTCGTGGTTTTTTCCACCTTTTGAGCCAGGTGTTTTCCACGTAAAAATCTCTGTGTTCTTTATTTTATGTACCTTTAATTCCGCAAACAGTAGTAGAAAGTATACCTAGAAGAACCAGGTTCTTCTAGAGCGAAAATTGGGTACCACACAAATCACCCCCCTCTTGTGAGGTATTAACGTTTAGAACATCATATGCTTCTTATCCCATTTTATGTGATAGAGCTTACGATGCATACGAGTACTATTCATCATGTACCTACGTCCCTTTGGTTGGGACGCTACATCTTTTTCATGGATCCAGGTAGTACTACACTGGATGGCTTGGACCCTTGTTAGGCGACTCCTTCATGTTCCAGTCTTTGGTGATCCCCGTTATATATTCAGAGCACCCATTTTTATTACGTACATTTGGATCTCTTTTTGTTATATCCGGGACCTTGTCATCAGCATCTTTTCTTATTCATGAATTATGAAAGGCATGACATGAAATGTTGGTTCGTTGAAACGATCCGGCAGGTCGTTTTGAGTATTGTAGCCATGTTCTCCTATTTATTGCTTATTCTATGTTTTTTGTTGTTATATTACTTGCGGGGGTGGTTGGTTGTGTTCTGGAGATGTTTCGAAATGAATTGGGACACTTAATCCCAAGGTTGGAAGCCTAAGTTGAAAGAGTTGATCGGATGTTGACTTATATGTAATGACTCCAAAATGGAGTTTTGATGGTTCTGATAGCTCCATATGGTAATTTGGGACTTAGGAGTATATCTGGATATTGATTTGGAGATCCGTCGATGATTTTGGCTTGGATTGGCAAAAGTTGGAAAAGTTGAAGTTTGGAAAGTTGAGAAGTTTGATCGAGAGTTGACTTTGTTATAACCGGGTTTGGATTTTAGTTTCGGAAGTTAGAATAGGTCCGTTGTGTAATTTATGACTTGTGTGCAAAATTTAAGGTTAATCGGAGTTGGTTTGATAGGTTTCGGCATCGATTGTAGAAGTTGAAAATCCATTAGTTTCTTTAGGCTTGAATTGGGTGCGATTCGTGTTTTTTGATGTTGTTTGTTGTTATTTGAGGCCTAGACTAAGTTCGTATCGTATTTTAAGACTTGTTGGTATGATTGGATGGGTTCTCGGGGGCCTCGGGTGTGATTCGGATCAAGCTCAGCTTCATTTTAGACTTTGCGGGATTGCTGATGTTCAGGTCCGGTTTCCTTATTCGCGATCGCATGAGATGGTTCGCGATCGCGAAGGCTTGTTTGGAAGATTGGTGAAAGTGTTCTACGCGTTCGCGAGAGTTGGTCCGCAATCGTGGAGCTTTGGTCAGTGGTACTGCGCAAACGTGTAAGTGGTACCGCGTTCACAAAGAAGGAAGGGGGAGGCCTGGAATCCCACTCGTTTGTTCTTCGCGATCGCTAGAGGGGCTCCACAATCGCGTAACTTCAAGTTTTTGTGCATCACGTTCGCGGCTGGAGTTCCGCGTTAATGAAGGTCATATTTTAGGGCAGCATTCTTTTGTTCTTCGCGATCGCGAGGGACTTTCCACGATCGCAAAGAGGAACCTATAGGCAGCAGATATTTAATTTCAAAATCGAGGGTTTGGACCCATTTTTCATATTTTGAGCTAGAGACCTCAGTTTTGGGCGATTCTTGAAGGTATTTTAAAGGAGTTGATTGGAGTAAGTGATTCTAACTCAGATTTGGTTAATATACATGAATATATCACTGATTTCACCATTTAATTAGTATTTTAAGCTGGAAAAATTGGGGAAATTGTAGAAACTTCATAAACTATATTTTGAGGATTTGAAAGGCGATTTGAGGCGGGAATTGGATGATTTTGGTATGGTGGGACTCGTTATTGAATGGGTGTTCGGAGTTTTGTAAATTTTGTCGAATCCAAGATGTGGGCTTGGGGTTGAAGTTTTGATTTTGGTTAAAGATCTTAGCTTTATCATTTGGAATCAATTCCTATAGTTTTTATTGATAGTATTACGTTATTTTTTCGCTAGATTCGGGCCTTCCGGAGATTGATACGCATGGGAAGGGCTTGCTAGGGGAGTGATTTAATTTTCTTAAGGTAAGTATCTTATATAAACTCGGTTAAGGCACCATTTGTCTGAATTATTGTGATAGCTACGTGCTATTGGGTGCGCACATGCGTGGGGTTGAACTCATGTGTGGAGTCCAGGGTTTTATTCATGTTCGGATTGTGCTCGGGCTATTATAAGCCTAGAATTTGACTGTTAAATCTTAAGCTATGATGCTGCGCACATTTGTGACATTGTTGTTAACTATTTGATCCATGTTTGAGGCTACATAGGGGCTTAATCCCTAAATGAAATGATAAATGTTATTCTTCGATGAAATTACCGGTTTGAGCTATGATAGTACACTTGCACATGCCTACACTTTAGCATGTCGTTTATACCAGTCCAGGAGCATGAGATTTGTTATTCGCTCGTTTCAAACATGTATACTTGTTTATTTGCTCCTGTATGATATGATTGGACTGGGTGTCTGTGATAACGTCGGGCGGATTGTGTTATTGTGCATGTGACCATGCCGGGTGGATTGTGTTTGTTGGCACGTGAGTTATCCATGCGGATCCATATATTGATGTTATTAGCACGTGAGTTCTCCATGCGAGTTCTATTTTTAGTACGTGAGTAATCCGTGCAGCACATGAGTTGTCCGTGCAACGTATGGATACAGATCCATACGCATATGGTCACGCTCTCATGTTTATCTCTTGATGGTGTACACGCGGTTATTGAGGAACAGATCAAGATCAATGGTTTGGTACAGATATGAAAAAGTTGAGCAAATATGGCCAGTGTTTGTTTGGATTTTGCATTTTATCTTTACTTGCAATTTCCTTGATCATTTATCTGATTTAACTGTATATTATCTCTATATGCCAAGATATAGTCTGAGCAGGGTATTTGAGAAATTGTACACAAAGACACACAGATGTTTTCTTACTGAACTTTACGATTTTATTTCAATATTGTTCTGTGCCTGTTTAAAGGATGAAAATACATAGGTGATAGCTAGTATCATTAATAATTTGTGCTTCTCTTACCTTACCGCGTTTATTTAGGATGCTTATTGAGTACATTGGGTCAGTTGTACTCATACTACACTTTACATTTAACTATGCAGATCCAGGTGTTGGGACCGGTTATCAGCAGTAGGCTTGCTTGTTGGACTATCTGCTAGAGGCGAGGTAGAGTTGCATCCTTGGTCGCAATATGACTTGTCTTTTCCTTACATACTGTTGTTACAGTTCAAACAATATTTTTTTGTTTAGTTTTAGACTTGTACTCTGTTGTAGAAGCTCATGACCCCGTACTTACTAGTTTCTAAGGATTTACTTTTTATTAGTAGTTTTATTGTATTGAGACCTCACACTTATGCTATTTCTATAAATTTCGTTATTTTGTTGCCTTCATTATCATGTTTCGGCTTGCCTAGCCGGTGTGTTAGGTGCCATCACGACGGATAAGGATTTTGGGTCGTGACATTCACTCGATCAAGTTAAAGTATCAAGTGCCTTGTCCGTCTCCCAAGGTCGGGGCGTGACAAATTTCTAGTTCCTTCTTCACGAACGTGGCAGCCCAAGAACGCCAAAAGCTTCATCTTGAACGCGATGAACACCAGACACCAGCACAGACCAGCCATGAAAACTCATTCGAAATGGTGTGAAACTACCCCGAAACACACTGAGCCCCTCGGGACATTGTCCGGTCGTACCAACAAGTTTATATACAATATTCAAACCTATCGAAAAGATCAAAACACAACAAATAATCAAAATCATTTTCTTAACTTTCAAACATCCAAGCTTCGTCGAACACATCCGAATCACACTTATTAGATCACAAAAAAAATCTTTGCACACCCGTTTCAATCAACTAAAAAAACATATACAAGGTCTTAAAATCATAATAAGAACCTGAAACATTAAAGTCAACTCCCGGTCAAATTTATGAACTCTGCAATTCTTCAAATTGCCAATATTCGACAAATAGAGCCAAAATCTTCTAGGAACATGCAAATTCAAATTGAGAATCACTCTATAAAATCAATCCCGGACCACTTGAAAATTAAAATCAACCATGCACACAAGTCATAATACACAATATGAAGCCACTCGATGTCTCAAATCACAGAATAATATGTTGGAGTTTGCATTTCATCTTTACTTGCAATTTCCTTGATCATTTATCTGATTTAACTGTATATTATCTCTATATGGCAAGATATTGTCTGAGCAGGGTATTTGAGAAATTGTACACATACACACACAGATGTTTTGAACTTTATGATTTGATTCCAATATTGTTATGTACCGGTTTAAAGGATGAAGCTACACATGTGATAGATAGTATCATTAATAACTTGTGCTTCTCTTACCTTTCCGTGTTTATTTACGGTACTTATTGAGTACATTGGGTTGGTTGTACTCATACTATACTCTGTACTTAATTGTGCAGATCTAGGTGTGGGGACCAGTTATCAGCAGTAGGCTTGCTTGTTGGACTATCTGCTAGAGGCGAGGTAGAGTTGCATCCTTGGTCGCAATATGACTTGTCTTTTCATTACATACTGTTGTTACAGATCAGACAGTATATTTATTGTTCAGTTTTAGACTTGTACTATGTTGTAGAAGCTCATGACTCCGTACTTACCGGTTTCTGGGGATTTACTTTGTATTAGTAGTTTTAGTATATTGAGATCTCACACTTATGCTATTTTATAAATTTCGTTATTCTGTTGCCTTCATTATCATGTTTCGGCTTGCCTAGGCGGCGTGTTAGGTGCCATCACGACGGATAAGGATTTTGGATCGTGACATTCGCTCGATCAAGTTAAAATATCAAGTACTTTGTCTGTCTCCCAAGGTCGAGGCATGACAAATTTCTAGTTCCTTCTTCGCGAACGCGGCCACCAAAGAACTCCAAAACCCTCATCGCGAACGTGATGAACACCAGACACCAGCACAGACCAGCCAAGCAAACTCATTCGAAAAGGTCTGAAACCACCCCAAAACACACCGAGCCCCGCGGGACCTCGTCCGGTCATACCAACAAGTTCATATACAATATTCAAACCTACCTAAAGGATCAAAACATCACAAATAACATCAAAACAAAAAATCAAAGATCAAATTCATTTTCTTAACTTTCAAACATTCAAACTTCGCTAAACACATCCGAATCAAACTTTATCAGATCACAAAAAAACATTGTACACTCATTTCAGTCAACTAAAAAAATTTTAAAAGGGGTCTCAAGATCATAATAAGAACCCGAAAAAACTAAAGTCAACTCCCAGTTAAATTTATGAAGTCTGCAATTCTTCAAATTGTTAATATTCGACAAATAGAGCCAAAATCTTCTAGGAACATGGAAATTCAAATTGAGAATTACACTATAAAATCAATCCCGGATCACTTGAAAATCAAAACCAACCATGTACACAAGTCATAATACACAATATGAAGCCACTCGAAGTCTCAAATCACAAAACAAAATGCCAGAACTCAAAATGACCGGTCGGGTCATTACACAAATTGTTGGCTATATGTAACGACCCGACCGGTCATTTAGAGATCTAGAGCGTCATTTTATGGTTGGAGGTCTTGAGTAGATTCACTTATGTATTATGACTTGCACGTGTGGTTGGTTTCTATTTTCGAGGAGTTCAGAGTTAATTCGGAAGAATAATTCTCAATTTGGAAGCTTTAAGTTGGAAGAGTTGACCAAGGTTTGACTTTTGAGTAAACGATCTTGGAATCGGGATTTGAAGATTTATATAGGTTCGTAAGATGATTTTAGACTTAGTCGTATGTTCGGGTTGAGCATCGGATGGTCCGGGACCATTTCGGCACTTAATATCGGGAGTTGGTATTTTGAAAGTTTTGAAATTTGTTAAGTTTAACTTGGAATGAATTTTGGTGTTATCGAGATTTGGGCGTTATTCTGGGACCTTGGATAGGTTTGGTTTATTGATTAGAACTAGTGTGTGAAGTTTGGTCATGATCTGGAATGCCATAAGTGTGATCCAGACATGTTCAACGAAGTTTGAAAGTTAAAAGAAGGACTTGATTCGTGGTTTTGATGTTATTCATAGCGTTTCAATCATTTGGATAAGGTATAGAGACTTGTTGGTGTGATTGTATGGGTCCCGCGGGCCTCGGGTGTATTTCGGGGTGGTTTTGGACCATTTCTCCATGTTTTGTAGATGCTGGTTCCTGGTGTGTTTGGTAGGCATCTCGATTGCGGACATAGGTCCGCGATCACTAAAGGTAATCTGGAGCTGGGGCGAATGTTATTCATGTCCACGAGAGGATCCATGCATTCACGAAGTGTCCTAGGCTGGGACCTCGTGTTGGCGAGTGGTGTCCCGCGTTCGCGTAGCAATGGGAGCCAGGCTGGGTGAATTGGTCTTCGCGAACGTGATGCTGTCCCGCATTCGCGATGAAGGGGATGTTCAATGTCCGCGATCGCGAAGGTGCAAACGCGATTGCGAAATCTATTTTTGGGTCATCATGAACTTTGCTTTGTGATCGCGAGGCTTGGGTCGCAATCACGAAGGGCAACGCCTGGGCAGTGTGTAAGAATGCAAATCAGATTTTGGTTCATTTTTATCTCATTTATTCCATTGGATTCGATCTTAGGGCGATTTGAAGGAGCCTTTTCATCATCCATCATAAGATAGGTGATTTCTACAAATTGTGAGTTAAATACACAAATTATATACGGATTTGAATATGAAAATTGGTAAAAATTATGCGATTTTGAAGAAAAATCTAGAAATGGTAATCTTGGATTTTGATCACGAAATTGCTCATGGAATTAGGAATAACTTATATATTTGAATTATTAGTACTATGGGTAGTATTTATCTTGAAGAATTTTTTGACTCCGGGCGCGTGGGCCCGAGGGTTGACTTTGTTGACTTTTCGAGCGGAGTTGAGAACTGTTATAAATTGTTAAATTACGAGTATTGGAGTATATTTTTGTCACGACCCCAATCTCCCTCTGAAGGGTGTCGTGATGACACCTAATCTCTAAGACCAGGTAAGCCTATCATACATGGAGAAATAACATAAATAATAAAAGAACTTCGATCTAAACCAACCGGCTATAATAAAATAATTTCAGAACACAGCTGGCAACAATTTCCAAAATCTGGTGAGACGGAGTCATAAGCTCTACACGAATATACTGAACCAATCCCTAATACACCAGGGTCTAAGTAAAGAGTAAACAGAAGGAAAGAGACAATGATAGAGGGTGACTACGAGGCTTGCGAACGCCGGCAGGTATACCTTGAAGTCTTTGATCCAAAGCTCAACTCACGGATGCCTAGGCTGGTATGAAGTACCTGGATCTGCACAAAAAGATGTGCAGAAGCTTAGTATGAGTGCGCCATAACGATTACCCAATAAGTATCAAGCATAACCTCGGTAGAGTAGTGACGAGGTCAGGTCAAGACACCTAATAGAATAAATAAAGAAACTAAACATGTATAGTACAATATAATAATAGAAACATGGGATGAAATAATGAAGAAATCAACAAGCTAAGCTATACCAAAAGTTAAGACAATAAAGATATCACGGAAGGAGCACGTAATAAGAATGTCAAGGAAGCGATGCAGACAAGACACAAGTGATGTAAATAGAGGATAGCAACAAGAATCACTATCGAGGTATCGCCTCGTAGTCTCATTTCACAATCAAAATCACAATCTTTCCTTATATCACTGCGGGAGCCTTACATTTAGTTTTGTTCCCGAAATAGCTACCCGCGTTTTACCCACCTTATCACACCGCGTGGCTTCAAGTAGTTCCCCTACTAGCAACACACGTATCAAGCCCACCTTATCTCACCACATGCGTATCAACCCATATCCTTATAGCACCGCATGCGTATCAATTGTTCTTGTACAGAATTAATATGAGATTTTTTCACATTTTTAATATCTTGTATGCATATTATTATACATATACGTGTCTTATTTACTTGATATTCATACAATCAATTCTTTAAGTCAAATCTAAATCATTATATGTAGCATAATTCTCTTAAATTCATTAAACAACAATTCTTCCTTATATATATTTCTTTGTGAAGCTTTTTCATACCTTATTCAATCATTTCTTTCAAGTCCATTGCTAGATACCTTGTTCATTTGAAAAATAATTTTTTATCATTTCGTATTGATTTCAACAGGTTTAGAGTATTTTATTCATTTAGAACAAAATTTTTATAATTAAAACCACTTGACTTGAATTTTAAGTCGAGACTTCTTTTACACATCATTTCTTAAAAGATCCCAATCTTTTAATTAACTTTTAAACTCATTGTTTTTATATATTCTTGTGATTTATTTATCAATTTTTAGTACACAGTTCTTTCATACACTTTAATATACATATCATATTATGCATATATAAATACTTAAACTTTTATTATTTATTTATCACATAACACTCATAATTAACCACTCTTATTAAAATTTTGATATTTTTTTGTAAATAATAACTACTCACCCGTCCTATATATTATACTTTATATAAAAAATATTTACCAAAAAAAAAAAAAGATACCTTGCACATGGCACCAAATCTTTGTCAACAACCTATTATCCATCATTGTACAATCACCATTGTCAACCGCAACTACTACCACTGTCACCCACCATGCAAACCACCAGCAGTCCACCACTGTCACTGTTCACGATCCCAAATTCCCACCTTAAAAAATTGTTGGACTTTAAGCCATTGGGCTTTAAAGTAGAAGAAGTGTGAACTGGAAATGGAGGGAAATAAAATGGAGGGAAATTGAAAATTTGAAGAGGTGAACTTTTGTCTTGCACTTTGTCCCTCATTGGTGAGGGACAACCACATTTGTGTGCTTATATATAGAATCACTTCTTAAAGCTCTTAAAAGGAGTTGAAGAGAATGAACCTCGCGCCGTCGTCGTCACTCGCCTCGGCTCGGCTTCGGCTTCGGCTCCGAATTCGGAATCACTGCTGAAAATACGAAGGTTCAGAGGGCCTCTCTGGCCGCGGTCCTGCCACTTCTTTCTTTCTGAATATACTGCATCCTAATTCACAGTCTCTCTCTCTCAAATTCGTAAGTGTGATTTTGCTCCGTTCTTTGAGTTCGTTGGTATCCTGCAGTTTGTATTGCCACTGTTGCAGGAAGGTTTATTCTGTTTTATCCTGGGAGGATTTAATCCATTACCTTGGCAACGTGTGAGGGGGTTAAAATTCCTTAAGGACACACAAGAAAATTGTGGACTCGAAATATTTCTTAACTCTTCTGTTTTTCCAGTTTCTTTTATTTTTCTAACAGTTTTTCCTGATTTTTGGTTTAACACAGTAACGCTCACAAGCTTAAGGAATTTTAAACTAACGTTTCTGTGTTGAAACATATATTAAACTGTTATTCTTATTTGTATACTGTTTTGGAGACTAAAGCCTTCGTGCTTTCTACTCCAGTAATTGTTCTGTCCGGTTTAAAGTATATAAAAACTTTACCGGAATAATAAAACGTACGGGCTGTCCGGTTTAAAGTATATAAAAACTTTACCGGAATAATAAACGTACGGGTTTGAAGTATATAAAAACTTCACCATTGTTACGTGTTGTATGTTTGGTTTGATATTCAGTTTGAAGATATCAAAACTTCACTGATTTAACAAAGTTCTGTATTGTTTTCAACTTTTCAAAAAATGATGAATGAAAACCAAACTAATGGAAATGTTGCGGGAACGGGTGCTACTATTAAAAATGTGGCTGCCTCGTCAACCCATTCAACTCTTGCTCATGCTATGGCACCAGCAGAAAAATCCGGAAAGTTTTCCGGAATAAAGAAGGCTTCTGGACCAAAGAATTACCCAAGTAAGAAGAAGTTCAAGGGTTGTCACACCTCCTTTTTTCCCGAGGGGATAGGAAAGAAAGGAGTTTTTCCAATTTAAGCGACATTAATCGAAATGGGATTATTTATTTATTTCAGAGTCGCCACTTGGAATATGTTTATTGGTGTCCCAAGTCACCGGTTTAATTTAAATCCCAAATCGAGGAAATTCGACTTTCATTTTGAAGTCCGCGAACCAGAAATTCTAGATAAGGAATTCTGTTAACCCGGGAGAAGGTGTTAGGCATTCCCGGGTCCCGTGGTTCTAGCACGGTCGCTTAGTGATTCTTACTTGGCTTAAATCATTTAACTACTCATTTTTAGGACCTATGTGCATTTATATTTTTACCGCTTTTACATCACTTGAATTATTCGTAATTAAAGAATTGTGTTACGCGTACGTATACTCTTTTCTTTTGGCGCATCAAAATCATGCCACGCGAACGTGTCCATGATTAATAACGCTTTTTGTTGATTTATTAAGAAAAAGTTTTGTTGAAGTTGCGCGAACGCATCCCTCGAGTCTTTTTTAGAGTTAAATTCGCAATTATGTTACGCGGACGTATACATAATCGCAATACTAATCCAAATCGAGCCTAAAGCAAACTACGATTGTAGTATTTTCTACACTAGTTAGTATTAATGTGAGGGCCGTGGATTAAGTGATTCAGTTGTGAATGGCACGCCTCGATTTATTTTAAAAGATTCGTACTCAATTAAAGCAACTTATGAATGTTCACAAATTTAAATTCTTTCTAAAAAAAATTATGGTTATATGAAGATCTGCATTAGCGAAACTTATTGGGCATTTTCCTTACCTACAAACTAATATCTAACTTCTGGACAAAAACTATAATTACTTGTGCTTTTCATTTAATGAATAAAAAAAATCAAACTGTGAATACTTATGACATTCTCTAATAAATGTGTTGAATATCCCAAATCTTAAAGACGGCAACATGTGAAAACAAAGACGGCAACGTGTGAAAAACAGAGAACAAATCAGAATATACACAGCTATAGTAATGTGTATGGCGTTTTAATTCAAACTTAACATAAGCTAGAACAAGATGAAGCAAAACTGAAGATTCGAATTTAAGAATTTAAAAAATAGCGACCCGAAATTAAACAGAAAAGTGATTCGAGCATTCAACAGACCATGGACAAGTCAATAGACTAAAGTTTTACAAATCTGGCCAAAACAAATCCAAACAGATGTATTCATTACGTTTAAACATGATTCTCAAATATACAGGACTAGGCTAAATAAAAATGTTCTACACATGCTAGTAAATCCACATCAACGCACTTAATAAGAAATCATGTACGCCCATAACAAACTAAACACATTAAATACGGGATAGGACAATTAAATACCAGATTTGCATTTCTATTGACTCAAATTAGATTATTACAAAAATGTAAAAAAAAAACATACCTAAGGTGTGGAAAAATCGGCTGACAAAGCAATCGAATGTTTGAAATTGAGAAATGGAACTCAGCAAAAAGGCAACAATCACGGCTCTAATCAAACAGCAAAAACATCTGAAAATGCTTCTGTTTCTATCTCTTTTTTCCGTTTTCTTCCTTCCCTTTGTGTGTGTGCGCGTTTTTTTTTTGTTTTTTTTTGTTTTCAACGTTACTTTTCCTTTTTGTTTTCCAATCTCCTCTTTTCTTTGTGTTTCGCTTTTTTGTCAGATCTTTTTTTTTCGTTCTTTGTGCCCCCTTTTCTTTTCACGTTCTTTTCTCCCTCCTCTCTGTTCTTTTTCAGTGTAGTATTATATAGATGTGTATTTTTATAACTGATGTCAAGAAAGTGGGGAAGTGGGGATTGGGACGTGAGTGTGTGAGGTGGTTTTTTTTGGAAGATCATGGGGTTAGTTAGGATAGGAGGAAATCAATTTTTTTTTATTATATATATATATATATATTTTTTTTATTTTGTTATATTTTGTTTCTTGCTGTTTTCGTTAGTTACCCTTCTTCTCCTTTTTTAAAGTAACTTTTTCTTAACCCATTTTTATTAAATGAAAGGAATGTAATATATATATATATATATATTAACTTACTTTTAAGCTTTAAAGAAAACTATATAAATAAGAAAATTCAATATTTACACTGTAGTTCAAATTCTACTAAGAAAAATACAATAGCTTACTTATTAAAATTCTAATTAAAAGATTCTTTTTCTCTTTACAAATAGAAATGAAATATATTCTATAATTATTTGAATATTTTT
>NW_017670798.1:446105-447255 GCF_001879085.1 Nicotiana attenuata
TCTTATCTCTACAGAAAATGGAAGTTTAATACCATAAGTAACTGGCAATACCGAAGCCTATTTCAGATCCCAGACATCTACTGTTGGAAAGTCGAGATTGGGACTCAACTTCATCATACTTCAAATTTGAGAATATGTGGCTTCAACATCCCGCCAAGAAAAAGTGCAACACCATTAAATCCATGAGGTCTCTCACAATGGGTATATTGGTCTGAAATTGATTCAACAATCTTCCTTCAGTGAGGGGTTAGTTAGGATACTTATTGCGTACATGAGGTCGGTTGTACTCATACTACACTTCTGCACCTTGCGTGCAGATCTTGGAGTTGTTGCTATTGTGTATGGCGGGAGCTTTCATTAAAGATTCACCTGTGTTCCAGTTATGGCTGTCACTTGTCCTTGGTAGCTTTAGATTCCAATTCTGTTCATGTACAATCCAAACACATACTGTAATTATTTCAGTTCAATAGTTTTTTAAAATTTAAGTCTTAATGGCTCATGACTTGTACTACCAGTTCTTGGGGGGTTGTATAAAAATTCAGTTATTTTATTTTTCACTCTTATCATTATACTATATTATGTTTTATTGTTATTTGGCTTACCTACCGGGTTGGGTTCGGTGCCATCACGACGGATCAGATTTTGGGTCGTCACATAAACAAACACATATTTGATTTTTTTTTAAATAATTCAAAACTTATGGCCAAACGCCTACTAAATGAATCTATGAAAGCTTCATATCAAAAAGCAAGATACTAGAACTCAAAATGACCGATCGAATCGGTATAATTTTAGCCCCTGATTTCCTGAGTCCGAAACCTAATTGTGGTTTCAATGGACTCAAGCGATCATAATAGGTAACAAAAAGACTGGGCACCATAATATATATAGCGCGGTTATTCACCGCGTTATACCTTAACGACACGTTTGTCCGTTAAGGTATAGAGCGGTGAATAACAACGCTTTATTTGAACTTAAAATGGGCAGCAAGGTATAGCGCGCATATATACCGCGCTATAGTATAGCACGGTATATATGGGTGCTATACCTATATAAAAAAATGTGCCCTTCTCCTTCCCCACCAATCGCGAACCAGCAGCCCTCCCTTTCAATTTTTTATTCCCAGCACAACGTTAACCCCCCCCCCCCC
>NW_017670798.1:448368-451606 GCF_001879085.1 Nicotiana attenuata
TCTTGGGGAATTTGTCTTCTTCGGTACAATTCTTCTAATCCTTCTGGACTTGCCCATGATTATTGAAGTGGAACTTAGTGATAAAAAGAAAAAAAGAAGGCAATTCAATCAACAACAACAAGCCCGGTATAATCCCGCAAGTGGGGTGTGGAGAGGGTAGAGTGTACGCAGACCTTATCCTTACTTGGTGAAGGTAGAGAAGATGTTTCCAATAGATCCTCGGTTCAAGAAAAGATGAAAAAAAGGAGAAAAGGAAGAATAAGCAGAAGAAGAAATCGAAGAAGAAAAAAGAAAAAGGAAGAGAAAACAAAACAAGAAAAAGGAGTATCACCAAACAGTAACAACATGAAAAATAAGAATATCATGGTTTAGGCGTTAAAAATTTGTCTAACTTGGGAAGTGTGCCCAGTCATTAACTCTCTCTTCAAAACATTTTCTAGCGACATTTTTTCCTTTCGATAATTCTGTATTAGTATTTTTATTCATCACGGAGGACAAGATCTTTTTTATTTCAGGTGAAAAATCGTTTGTGCTTATTGATTTCGGTGAAGGGTAGTTTGTTTTGATTGAAAGGGGTAGAAGATTTGAGTGTTCAATTAAAATAGATGAGGAAAATCTCCGACGAGTATGCATTGAGCAAGCTTCTAAAAAAACATGGATTTATTACAAATGATGGGGATGGGAATCACAAGCATACTATTACAGAATTTTTGTTATCCTCAACTCCTATGGTTGGTTCTTTCATATTGAAACATGGTTGGGAGACAAGAAGGAAGAAAGCTGTGATTATTCCGGAAGTTGGTTTCAACTGGGGCTGGGAAGATATAGCCGATAAAGTTCTACGTTTTTTAGGGAAGCAATCTACAACCAGATTCAAGCATGCTAATACACACTAGTCGAAGTCATATGTTGACACAACAAAGATCGATCAGTGGCCGAAGATGACAAAGGATCCAGCTAGGGAGGTGGACAATGCGACAATAGTCAATCTGGTGATGAGGGTTACTAATTTCTATCCGGATGCTTGGTGGGAACTTTCAATGACCCCTTCAATTATAGTTCAAATCATGAAGTGATCCAATAATGGTTTTTGAATAGATGGAAGAGTTGTAAATGTTACCTTCTAAAAAAAAATAGATGGAAGAGTTGTGCTGGTATGAAAGTGACTCCAATGTCCCACAATAAATTTCTATTCGAACTTCCCTCAAGGAAAGAAGCTGTGGGAATTCATGCTAGAGATTGGTTGTGGAATGGTCGTCGCCTTGCTTTGGAGTGGTGGTTGGCAATGGCCGGAACTGAAATTGCTCGCCAAAGATCTGATCAAATATGGATCAAAGCTTTTGGAATCCCAATCAACGTCTGGAAACTTGATACATTCAGAACAATTGGTGATCTTTAGGGTGGTTTCATAGACATTGATGAAGACACGAAGCACCAGAGTCACTATATGTATGCTAGAATCTGTGTCAACCGCAGCAATGCAAAATGTCTAGACAAGATAGAGCTTGAGGTGGAGCACTGGAGGTATGAAATCTCAATTCTGAAGGGAATTGTTGCGACACCCAAATTAGTCCGACATGCCGGAAGAGATGGGTTGGGGATTAAAGTAGCGGTGAGTTCGGGGAAAGTTGCTGGGAGTTTTGTCCAATCGAAGCACGTGGATAGACAGCTAGACACATGGCACTTTAATTCAAAATTATCGGGCCCTCTTCCCAGTAATATTAAATCTCGGGCCAGAGAAGGAAATTTTATAACCCGTCCCCATGAATAAAGTAGCTCCAAATCTATTAAAGACCTAGGGACTTAATGAAGCTTATTATTCAAACACCCAGCAAAAAAAGTCCATACAAAGTCAAAGAAAAAAAACCCACTAACACACATTGAATGGTGTGCCACTAGACTTTTGCCAAATCCTTGTCTCATATCGAACGAAGCTGAGCCTCCCCCTACCGTCAATTAATAGCAAGCCCATGAGAACTCCATCATTGCGGTTTCAAATTCACAGGTATTAGCTATGACCTCCCACTCAGATGCCGATGATGAAGCAGATTATGATGCCGAAACTTTTATCCAAGACCTGAGGGGTCTCTCACAATGGGTATATTGGTCTGAAATTGCTTCAACAATCTTCCTTCAGTGAGTCTCTCCCCCTTTCTTGGCACGATGTTGAGCAGTTGGAGCTATAAGAAATTCTGCAAGTATCACTGGCACCCACAACAATAGAGACTTCCAAATGGACAAAATTAGTATTGGGGAAGGCGTGCAAGACATTCGGGATTAATGTAGTTGGATTTGAACACGAAATTTTCGACCTAGTACTGAGAATGGATCAAAACACATAGAGTCAATTGCAAAAAAATAAGTCACTTTCTACCGCTAATAAAAAAGGGAAGGGGAGAAAGAGAGGGGAGGTAGAAGTTCTAAACCTAATTAGTGGTATCAATTATGATGGGAGGAATGGAAGGGATAGGGGCTGGAGTTGTAAGAATTAATCCATATGAAGATCAAAATCCTTTTTTGGAATATACAAGGTCTTAACGATAAAGAGTAAAAGGAGTATCCTTACCTCATTAGTTAAAAAATGGAAAGCAGAAGTGCCTTCAGGAGACGAAGATGGATAACATGCCTTCAAGCATAATTTATAGATATGGGGGAATACGTGGGATGATTGGGCAAAATTACAAGCACGTGATGATTTAGGGAGAGGGGGGGGGGGGTTATTATCGTTTGCTGGGACAAGAGATTGTGGAAGTGTATTAACTCACATCAAGGCTGCTACTCAACAATATGTATACTTGAGACTTGAGAGCCTTCAGGAGAATTTCAAGCGGGGTTTCACAGGAGTTTATGGCCCACATACCAACGCTGAGAGGGATGACTTTTGGCTGGAATTGGGGGCAGTAAGGGTATATGGAGTGACCAACAGGTTATTGGAGGAGACTTCAATGTATGCAAATTTGTGAATGAAAGATTAATTGCAATAGAAGAACCAAAGCTATGAGAAGCTTTTCTGAAACTATCTCAGATCTTCAGTTGATTGTTATACCATTACAAGGGGCACAATATACATGGTCAGGGGGTAGAAAGTAATTTGTAGGCCTCAAGAATCGACAGGTTTCTATCTCTACAGAAAATGGAAGTTTTAATACCATAAGTAACTGGCAATACCGAAGCCTATTTCAGATCCCAGACATCTACTGTGGAAAGTCGAGATTGGGACTCAACTTCATCATACTTC
>NW_017670799.1:0-14520 GCF_001879085.1 Nicotiana attenuata
AGTACGTGCCCTAAGGTGTGGTAAACGCTGTCTTTTCTGCATCCTCTTCATCCATCAACACCTGGTGATATCCTGCATAACAATCCACGAAGGACTGTATCTCATGTTTGGTGCAGTTATCAACAAGGATGTGGATGTTCGGCAAAGGGAAATTATCCTTAGGACTTGCTTTGTTCAAATCTCTGTAATCCACACACACTCGAGTTTTCCCGTCCTTCTTTGGAACAAGAACTACATTTGCTAACCATGTGGTGTATCGAACCACCCGGATCACCCCCGCTTTTAACTGTTTTGTGACTTCTTCTTTAATCTTGTCACTGATATCAGTTTCAAATTTTCTTTGCTTTTGCTGGACAGGGGGATAATCAGGGTAAGTCGGCAACTTGTGAACCACCAAATCGACACGCAATCCTGGCATGTCATCATATGACCAAGCAAACACATCTTTGAATTTAAACAAGAGTTGGATCAATGCGTCCCGAGTTTTCTCCTCTGTATGAATACTTATCTTGGTTTCCCTGACTTCTTCAGTACTACCCAAATTGACCGGTTCGGTATCATTTAAGTTTGGCTTAGGTTTATTCTCAAATTGTTCCAATTCTCGATTTATTTCCCTAAAAGCCTCTTCTTCGTCATATTCCGGTTCTTGGTTCATTATTTCACAGTTAGACAGCGTGTTTGAATCTGGGCATGAAGTCCGCAAGCATGTTATATTATTTAAAGCCGCATTATTAGAACTGAAAGAAGAAATAAAAGAGAAAAATAACAAAAGAAAGAATAAAGAAAGATGTGCAATGAAATATTGATTTCATTTCTTTGAATTTGAAGATAACAGGGTTTACATTAGAAATTAAAGACAAGAAACTAAAGAAACATCCGAGCTACACCCTGAAATAACTCGTGATGTAGAAAGGGTGGCAGGACTGGTCTACTGGGATTCCCGCCTCATTGGGAACGGAGTAGCCTTCCAATTTTGCAGTTTGGCACTGGGTCCCATGTATAGCACCTCAGCGGTGCTTGAGGCTTCCCCTGGTTGGACCATGTGGGTTTCATAGAGCATCTGCCTCATAGCCCCACAGATTTCTTCGATTTCCTCGGCCATGAAGGCCTCATCTTCCTCATCCTCATTGTACTTGGGCCTGACAAAGGTTTCATAAAGATGCGGAATCGGCTGAGGCAAGACCCAACCATTGTTCTTTCTTTCATTTGCCCATTTTCCATCAGCTGATGTGGGTTGGAAACCTACCCTAAAGAACTTCTCACAGGTAGTCAAGGTGATAGGTTCAGTAATTCCATGCGGTGAAGTCCCGAGCCCCTTCCCGGGTTTGTATCCATGTCTGATCATTTCTTTGGCCACCATAATTGATGCATTTGAAAGAAAGAGTTGAGGGCAGGGTTTTCCTTCTTCAGATTGGTCCGCGACCACCACTTCAAAATCCTGATAAACTATATGTTCACTTCCTTATCTAGCTTCAAGACACGGGACTGACGGGTCCCGGTAGATCGACTTCTCATCTTCCCCGTGAACTACAATCTCCTGATCTTCATGTTCGAATTTCACCATCTGGTGGAGAGTAGAAGGCACAACCCCTGCTGCGTGAATCCATGGTCTTCCCATGAAGAAATTATAGGAAGTATCCATGTCCAAAACTTGGAAGGTCACTTCAAAGTCCACCGGGCCGATAGTCAGAATCAGATCAATCTCGCCTATTGTATCTCTCTTTATGTCGTCAAAATCACGCACACAGATGTTGTTTGGTCTGATTCTCTCAGTGCCGATTTCCATACGCTACAGAGTTGAGAGTGGGCAAATATCTACCCTAGAACCACCATCTAGCATGACCCTTTTCACATAATACCCTTCGTATTTCACTGTCAGGTGAAGGGCTTTGTTGTGTGCGGCCCCTTCCGGGGGCAAATCATTCTTGCTCAAAGAATCTTTCAGCCATCCTCTCCAACTGTTCTACAGTGGTTTCAATGGGTAAATATGCTTCGTTGAGAGTTTTGATCAACACATTTTGATGTTCAGTTGAGTTCATCAACAGAGACAAAAGAGAGACTTGGGTAGGAGACTTTTGGATCTGGTCGATTATCTCGTAGTCTGCCATTTTCATTTTCTGGAAGAATGCTTCCGCTTCTTTAGCACTCACCGGCTTCTTGGGCGGGAAAAGCTTCTTTGTGGCATTATTCACTTCCTCCAGATTGAGGTACTTCTCAGTCGGGTTATTCTCCTTAATTTCTCCCGAGATCTCTTTGCCTTTGTAATTCACTACTGATTTGTTATAGTTCCATGGCACAGCAGTGGGGTTTGTCATGGGCCTTTGTGGCGCGCGGCCGATAACCACGGGCTCATTCAGACTTGGTGGAATTATCGGGCCCCGCACCATGTAAGTCCCCTTGGGCACATACATTTGAGCTCCCTTGTTTAGCTCAAACCTCCTAGGAGGACTCAGTGACATCTGTTTAGGAGGACTCAGTGACATCTGTTCTTTCTTGCGGCCTCAAGGGACATAGAGAACGACATCTTTGGAGGGCGCTGCCCCAGTTTTAACTTCCACTTTCTTTTCCGTCTTCTAAGGGGTGATTTTGCTTTTTTTTTCTCCCCCTTTGTCTTGTTTCGAGACATCTTTTGGTTTCTTTTCCATGTCGGCTATGGCAATGATGGCTTTTAGAGCTGGGTCGAACTCTCTATCCTCATAGATCATTCCAATAATGGGCCCGTTGTTGTGGGCCGGTAATGGATTGTTGGTTACATTAGGAACATCTTCGTCCCTTAGCACTATTCTCTTTTGCTTTATCAGGTCTTCCACAGCCCTCTTCAATGTCCAACAATTATCTGTATCATGCCCTTCTGTCCCTAAATGATGGGCACACCGGGTGCCATGTCGGTAAGAAGGTGACTCTGGGTTTTGCCTATTCAGAAGTACAGGTTGCAACAAACCCATTTGGACCAATTTTGGGAATAGGCTAGAATAGGACTCACCAATGGGTGTGAAGTTTGTCTTCCTTGGCGGTTCCCGGGTATGGAAGTTGTTCTATGGAGGTCAGGGATTGTAGCGAGCTTGGTAAGGAGGTTGATTTCTGGGAAGTGGAGCTCTGTTCTGGTTAAATTGTTATTGTGGCCTGACATAGGGTTGGGCATTCATCACTGTGTATGGCTAAGGAGCATAAGCCACATCTTGGTGGGGATAGTAGTCTTGTCGGGTTCTTTCAGAGAAAAGAGATTTGGGTGGTCGGGGTTTTCTTGCACTCGAAGTTGCCATTGCTGTTTCTTCCTTTTTATTTCGATTTGCTACTCCTCCAGACCCACCCTGGATGGCTTGGGAGGTAGCCCTTATAGCAGACTGACTCAAGATTCACCCTGTTTTCAACCCATTTTCAACCATTTCACCAATTTTGATGGCTTCGGCGAATGGCTTACCCATCGCAGACATCATGTTTTGATAATAATCGGCCTCTTGGGCTTGAAGGAAGACACTGACCATCTCTGTTTCGTCCATGGGAGGTTTAACTCTGGCGGCTTGTTCGCACCACTTGACAGCATACTCTCGGAAGCTCTCCGAGGACTTCCTCTTTAGGTTTGACAATGAATTCCTGTCAGGAGCGATGTCAATGTTATATTGGAACTGCCTGACAAAGTCCTGAGCTAGGTCGTCCCGGATGTGCCAGCGAGATATATCCTGATCCATATACCATTCTGAGGCAATACCGACCAAACTTTCTCCAAAGTATGCCATGAGCAGCTCTTCTTTTCCGCCCGCTCCCCGCAGTTGGTTGCAATACCTTTTGAGGTGGGCAAGGGGATCCCCATGCCCGTCATATTTCTTTAACTTCGGGGTTTTGAAACCCAAGGGTAGATGTACGTGTGGGAACATGCACAGGTCAGCGTAAGATACGCTGTTTTGCCCACTCAGACCTTGTATATTCTTGAGACTTTGCTCCATGCTTCTCATATTTCTTGTAATCTCCTCTTGTTTAGGGGTCTTTGCAGTTTTCTCTTGCCCTACGGTAACCTCGTACCGAGGCGGTTGAGGATAAGCACTAGTAGCAAACTGGGTTGGTTCCATCGGGAAAGACGGTGCTTGAAAGGTGAAAGAGGATGGATCAAAGCTAGGCCTGGGTAGAGTAGGTTGTGCCGTAGCTGAGCAAGGCGGCGCAGTGAATATGTTTGAAGTCGCACCTGAAATTAACACCCGGGGGCAAGCCTCAGAAGGTGTTCTCACAAAGTTGGCGGAAATGGTAGGATATCCCATTTGGGTGCTTGGATAACTTATGGGAATGTTGGAGGTCCCACTTACCCTGGGAAAAAGCTCGGGAAATCCAGGGATTGCACTTGGTGGTTCTTTTCCGTTTGCCCAGGCGTCCCACATTTCCATCATGCGGAGACGCAGAAATCTATTTTCCTCGGCATCTGCCGATTCTGATGTTGGGATGCCCGAGATCGGACTCTCATCGGCAATAGGAACTGTTGGCAGAGTCATTTCCGAAGACATTTCAACGCTTCCTTTCGACCTCGTGAAGTATGGATGTGAAGCCAGACTACCACAAAACCAACCACCTTACTATAAAACCTGGGCTTAACAGTAGACAACAAACCGGTCAGTTTGAAGTGAATAACACATAGGTAATCGCACATTGGGGGTGTGATGCACCTATACAGTTAAATGTGTTTCTACGTGTTTTGCAACGGTTGCATGTTTCACCATGGATTTACTTATTTTTCCCCAATTTTCTCTTCTTTCCACTTTCCAATTTTCCACTCTTTTCTTTCCATCTCTTTCCTTGCTCTCTTTTCGTTTTTCTTCTGGTTTTTCTTTGGCTCCCTTTTCTTTCTTTTTGGGTTTTTCTTTTCACATCCCTTTCTTATTTGAGTTATTTACAAAAAATCATGACCGGATCCGATGAGGAATGCCTACGTATCACGATGCCACGTGAATCAGATCATTACGTATTTCAACAAAAATAAATGCAAAAAATAAAGAAACAATTTTTTGGGAATTTTCAATTTTGATTAATAAAACTGCTAAACTTTTCTATTACAAAAGACTTCAACCTACTCACTTCTTGGAATTTTAAAAACTACAAACAGACTCAAAATAACTTTTAAACTGAAAATTATGAATACATAAGTGCTTCGACTCCTGGGGCCCGTGGGACATCATTCGGTCTTGCCAAGGATGTCACGACCCAAAATCCACTAAGGGTCGTGATGGCGCCGGACACCATTGTCAGGCAAGCCAACAACCAATAACTAGAAACTTCTTGTTTTAGTATAAGGGAATCGTTCCTTTTATACATTTAGACAACAAGTAATGGAACTCATTGAAATAAGAATAATGTCTTTAACCAAGTAGATATTTAACAATCCTACAACCATCCCGGAACTCGGTGTCACAAGTGCATGAACATCTACTGATAAGAAAATAAAATACAACATCCGTCCGGAATACAATTGACAGGAAATAAATGCAATGTACTGGAAAGGGCTATACTAGCTGTGGGCCGCCTCGAATAATGCAACTCACCTAGCCCCCAAATCATCCGTGCTGCTACGCCCAGTAGGCCATAAGAGTCACATATACATGTGCAGCAAAAATACACAGAAGTGTAGTATGAGTACGAAAACAAAGTGTACTCAATGAGTATCCCGCCTAATCTCGAAAAAGTAGAGACGAGATGGTCGACTTCGACACATACTAAGGGTCCAATAATGTGATATCAATAAAACATTAAATCGCGGATTTCTATAAACATGATTTTTAATCCAATAGAAGGAAACAAATAAACAATTAATTCTTTTATAGGCAATTTCCAAAGTTCATTTTCGTAATTATCCAAATGTTTTCAAGCCATGAAGAGGCAATAATAACTTAATCAAGTTCAAGGCAGCAATACAAGCATGCGTATATAATGCCGAGGCGACGGCCCGATCCAACAGAATTAAATTGTGCACTTGCCGAGGATCGACGATGCACCTATAGATGCATCTATTTAATCTGTCGAGGCGTTCGGCCCGTTCCAAAATAAACACGTAGAGATATTCAATCAAGAAGACAACATGGGGCAATTATTCAAAGAAAAACTAATTCTCTTTCAACAATTTAAGAAAATGAGGTTTAGATCTTGTTAGGAATTCATTTACTATTTTGATGTGGTTTAAGCAATTCAACTATCCATAAGATTACAAATATTCAAAGTATAGCATGTTGTTGGGTCCTAGACTACCCGGACAATAGCATAATAGTAGCTACGCACGGACTCTCGTCACCTCGTGCGTACGTAGCCCCGCAATTAGGAGCACATAATCAATTATTTCACCTATGGGGACAATTCCCTCTTACAAGGTTAGAAAGGAGACTCACCTCGCTCCGAAGATCCATAACCGGCATTCCACGCCCTTCCGAAGACTCCAATTGATGCACCACGCTCCAAAACTAGCCAACGGTTACGCAAATCCATTAATATATGCTCAAATATTCATTACAATCTAATTTATAGCAATTTCTAACTTCGATCAGAAGGTTGACCAAAACGTCCTCGAGCCCACGTGCCCGGTATCCGAAATTTTTCGAAGATAAAGATTACCCATGACCTTAGGAACTCATAATTATAATCCATACTCAAAATCATGGTTAAATTCCAAGAATAAAATTTCTAGGTCTTCCTACCGAAACCCCCAAATTTCAACCAATTTCATGCTCAAATCCTTACATAATTGATGTATTTAGCTTAAAATGGATGGGGATATATTACCTTGATGTTGATGACGGAAATCCCTCTCTTGAAGCTCCCAAAAATTGCCCAAGCCATGAAAAATATGAGAGAAATGAACTCAACCCCGATTTAAAATAACCTTCTGCCTCCAGGTATTCCACTTCTGCGGAAGAAATTCCGTTTCCGCGGTCCCGCTTTTGCAAACCATCAGCCGCTTCTGCGGCTTCCACTAGGCCGCCCACATTCGCTTCTGCGCTCCCCTTCCCACAGATGCGGTCCCGCTTCTGCGGAACCTTGACCGCATCTGCAGACCGCGAGCCCCTGGCAAAATCCGCTTCTGCGATGCCTCTACCGCAGGTGCGGTTCCGCATCTGCGGTCCTTCCTCTTCTAGCCCAAAACCGCTTCTGCGGTTGAATTGCCGCTTCTGCGATACTGCTTCTGCGGTCCTAGAACCGCAGATGCGGTTATGACAGAAGCAGCAAACCACAGCCTTCTAAAAATCCAATTTCCGATCCGTTAACCACCCGGAATCCACTCGAGGCCCCCGGGACCCCAACCAAACATTCCAACCAATCCCAAAACATATTACGGACTCACTCGAGGCCTTAAATCACATCAAACAACGCTAAAATCATGAATCGGCCTCCAATCCAAACTCAATGAACTTCAAAAATTCAAACTTTTATTTCCGATGTTTAGACCTATCAAATCTCGTCCGATTGACCTCTAATTTTGCGTACAAGTCATATTCGACATTATGGACCTACTCCAACTTTCGGAGTTGGATTCCGACCCCGATATCAAAAAGTCCACCTCCGGTCAAACTTCTAAAAAACCTTCAAATTTCTATCTTTAGCCAAATGGCTCCAAAATGACCTACGGACTTCCGAATTCACTTCCGATTGCGCTCCCAACTCCAGAATCACCATACAGAGCTATTCACAGACTCAGAATCCCAAATGGACATCGATAGCGCTGAAATGCACTTGAAGCCAAACTTATGAGATTCTTCAAAAATGATAACTTCCACAATAGGCGCCAAAATGCTCCCGGGTTATCCAAAACCCGAACCGGGCATACGCCCAAGTCCGAAATCATCATACGAACCTGCTGGAACCTTCAGATCCCGACTCTGAGGTCGTTTACTTAAAATTCCAATCCTAGTTCATTCTTTCAACTTTAAGCTTCCGAAATGAGAACTCTCTTGCCAATTCAACTCTAGACTTCCCAAAATTCAATTCTGACCATGCGTACAAGTCATAATGCCTGAAATGAAGCTGTTCATGGCCTCCGACTGCTGAACGTAGCGCTAAGACTCAAAACGACTGGTCGGGTTGCTACATTCTTTCCCACTTAAGCATGCGTTCGTCCTCGAACGTGCTGAGAACTACACTGAAGTAGTCTGAAATCACCGGTTAACTTCTCATGCACCTTCCCGTGCTACCACCACTCAGTTGAGCACATTAGCTCGATCAGTTCTGATGATATCCCCTTTTATTCAAGCAGATAGGCCTTATAGCCTAATTCCAACATCCGAAATTATCTGTCAGGCGTGTTTCCAACATACGAACACCGTATTAATCACTACATGCTGTACCCAAACATGACTGCATAACTTTGCTGAATTCACACCTTGCATCATTTTACTCGCCGGACCACATTAATATTTTCTGATCAACTTAGTCGAAATTCCACGAATCTAATGCTCCCATTGCACCCTATGACATACACCGGTCTTGCTCTAACTCTTACAATACCACCATAACGGAAGAGATGTGCAGAAATTCATAATCAACTGCCGAGTCAACCTATCATTGAGTCTATACTTCTGACAAGAAACATTACCATATTCTGAACCAAATCGTGATCTTTGCTCCTTAATATATTCCATATAGTCAGATTGCACTGATCCTGAATCCAATGATTCCATCTCACCCAGTACGAACCGCTCAGGCAATGAGCCACCCCGGACATAATCAAAAGTTTCATATGATGCCACAACGTGCCAATAGGCTACCAATTAGAATGCGATACAAAAGGAAAACGAACTTTTGAAGGAATTACCTAACTCCCGCACTAATGCGGACTTTCCTTAGAAAATAGGAAGCGAGACGTACAAAAATAACATGTGGAAAACTATACTCGACATCACACTGTTGCGGCGCGCAACCCGATCCGAACGTAGATCTCACATAAGGAGGTTGCACATCGAGCTAAATTTGCTCATTACAATAAAATATCGAGTTTCGGTCACAAGCACACTAAGTGCATAATAACATCCCTGAGGGAGCATGTAGCGCTATAAGCTACGAGACCCAAGCACAACTGAGGTGCGATATACGTTTGAAATCTCACAAGCATCCTGCTCATATAACATCACCTCTACGCGGATCCTCAACACATAAGCAATTTCTCAAGCCGTCTCCCAACTCACACGGCGCAACGCATCATTACATGAAATATCTGACAGCGATATAACACCCTGACTACTCCTCCACAAGGAGCACATTACTGAAATGAACACAACTGGCCTGACATAGAGCCCATATTCTCATTTAAATTCATCCACTGACCTCAAGTTGATCCCGATCATATCAACTAAACCAATAACCTTTCAAAGGTCCATACTAATTTCCCCCTTCTCATAACACACAAGAACCACCATCATAACCGGAGTACTCATCCACAGTCCACAACTCAGTAACTGAGTGTCTTCCAGGCACATATTCTCAACTTAACGATATCGTCACAACCTCCATACTTGTTTTAAGTCTTTAATCAATCCAGTGACTACCTGCCACACTTATACAATCTTCTCGTGGGACACACTCCCATAACCTACCATAACAACTAATTGGGTCGTACCTCCAAACCACCGACCGCACTAACACTGAAAAGCGATCAAGAACCATCAACCATGACACAAGCCTCTTTTTACAAAACACCAATCTCAGGTGACGCTGAAGACAATACCAACTTACCTTAAACATCGAAACTCCTTTCCTTCTCATCTGAGCTCGTGACATCCTTGTCCACACCGAGCTGCTACCTTGATCTTCACTGCAAATTCCATACCACTCACTGCACTTAATATGCCAGTATACGATAGAACTCATTTTTCATCATAGCTTCAGAACCACTAATAGGTTAACACTTCATCACATAAAAGCTTTTCACTGAACTCAATTCAGAAGATCTATAGTATCACACAGGTGAATTTCCATAATCGTAGAATATGCAAATCTCTAAGTAGTGGCCTAAGCCACCATTGCCCTTCCGGAAATTCTGCTTACACATAACAAGCCATAACAGTAGAATGCTTCTAAACAACATCAATTACGGTGTCTAACAAGCCTGATACGTACCATCCCAACTCACTTGCATAACTCGATCACGCTGAGGAACTGATCACTAACACCAATATGCCAAATTCAATTATGTTCAATCAATCTATCTTCTTCCAATTTATCCTTGATTGCCTTAGAGATAATACTAACTTCATCCACACATCACATACTCCATCTGCACTCATCTCGAGTGACCTTGAATCACGAAACCATGCTGTCTCAAATCCCGCGAACCACTTCATACCTTCCTTGCGTGCATATTCACACCCTCAACTGACATGACCACTCTGCTAATTCTATTACGAATCCGAAATCTCTTCTCATTTTCCTCTCAACTGCTATACTGCAAGTCAAAACATCATAGAACATTCTGAGCCTCCACTCATAAGCTGCTGCAAAGCTTGATTCTTAACTGTACTTATAGGCTCGAAATCATTAGGCATCATACTTTACCTCTTTTGAATCCGTTAGGACCGTTACTGAGAGCCACCCGCTCTGACTTGGTCCCGAATATAATCAACTTCATAAATCTTATAACACATGAATACCCTCTCGACGAGGCACCCGGCGGAATTACTTCCTTTGAAACCTGCATTTATACCAGGCATAAATCCTGAATCTTTCCCCAAGTCTGAACATGAGCCAATAAGGCCAACCATAGCATGCATTTTGACAATTCATAGCTCGAATTACCACTTAGGTTCCTTTCCCGTAGCTGAAATAACCCATCAATGTGCTATTCACCAGAAACTTCGCAAGTAATTAACCATGCAACCACATCATAGGCGGTGGGACTCTCCCACTTAGCTCGAAGCCACTATTACACAACTCTGGAATTTACCAGGATTCTTAATCTCCTATTGACATAATCCTTGCGCAATCCACTGCCAACATGCTCGACATCTCACTGTAGAAACCCCCTTTTTTATACTCAGAATCATCAACAACATTTCGCACGACCGATCCTTTCGCTGTATACCCAATAGAATGCTTCGCAAAAGCTCGCCAACCACGCGATCGCTAACCTGCTCACAGGGATGAACTACCCGTAGAAATCACTCCCGACATCTCCCAGCGCTGCTACACGGGGTACAATCATTACGACATCAATACCTCATCCTGAGTCCGCGCTCACTTTCCAGCTGCACAGGTCCATTTGCCCCTCGTGGACATCATTTAAATGTGCGGCAACGTCTTTCCAATTAAAAGTTATGCTGCATCCTTCTTCATTTAAGCGGCTCCTTTCCAATATATTAAACCTCCTGTCGCACAAGAACCCCTACTTCAAATTAGATCCGTAGGCTTCAATCGCCAGCCACTAAAATTCCCAAATCGATCCAGACTTTCCTTAAGGTGCGTAACCACCCTACCACCAAGCCCATATGCAACATCCTCCGCTCTCCCACTTTGGGCAAACTCACTTCTTTAATCAGCTACCTGACCTTTGCTTCATACACCTGGCCTTTTAGAAGTTCAAAACTCCGCCTGACACTTCCCGCACGCATTTATCATCTTTTGCTGCCCGGTTGTTTCCTTAACAAAATCTATCTTCATAGTACTTGAGTCCACAAATCGCTACTAACTTTAAACCTTTCCGAAGGTCATCTTTCTCGAGCCGCCAACATTAAAAATACTGATGCAATCCTGAACCTCCGCACTCTGCGATATCTGACAGTTGCATCTCCGATACTATTTCATAATTTCTTGCCCCAAAGGCGAATTGTAGAAGATTATAACTCCGACACACTTAATACGTTCAATTAGGACAACAGCACCCCAACATAGAAGAAAACTCCACTACGCTTGAAAATACCAAGTCTTATTACTTCCACCAGCCCACATCTGACCATCCTTAGTCCGCTTCTTTTCCCTGCCGGGAGAAAAATACTGAATCCCTTGATCAAGCATTGAATAAACCTCCCTTGAAGTCATTCACTGCCCCGACACGTGGGCAACATCCTACCATCATATCACTACTGTGGAACAATCATTCATAAGCATCATGGCAACTTATGCCTAGCCTTAAAGCCCTCAGAAGTACCGTTACTGAGCTGAAACAATAAAATGTTCTTCCATAAAGCGACGATAATAATCCGATCAGCTATACCAGGAGAAACATCCTGAATCACATTTGTAGTACCATCATGACCCTTCAATTCTCGATTAATAACAAGCGCTTTGCGTCGCGTTAGATTGAGTAGGAATAAATTAAAGGCATACGCCTTCAGGGATCAAATCGCACGATAAGGAATCAAGAAGGGAAGTGCTCCTAACAGTCCTGCAGCCTCCCGAGGATAAGTACGGACGTCTCCGTACCGATCCGCGAGACTCTACTAGAATTTCTCATGACTCGTGAGACCCTAGGAACCTAGTGCTCTGATACCATGTTGTCACGACCCAAAATCTACTAAGGGTCGTGATGGCGCCGGACACCATTGTCAGGCAAGCCAACAACCAACAACTAGAAACTTCTTGTTTTAAACTTATGGGAATCGTTCCTTTTATATATTTAGACAACAAGTAATGGAATTCATTGAAATAAGAATAATATCTTTAACCAAGTAGATATTTAACAATCCTACAACCATCCCGGAACCCGGTGTCACAAGTGCATGAGCATCTACAGATAAGGAAATAAAATACAACATCCGTCCGAAATACAGTGGACAGGAAATAAATGCAATGTACTGGAAAGAGCTATACTAGCTGCAGGCCGCCTCGAATAATGCAACTCACCTAGCCCCCAAATCATCTGTGCTGCTACGCCCAGTAGGCCACAAGAGTCACATATACCTGTGCAGCAAAAATGCACAGAAGTGTAGTATGAGTACGAAAACAACGTGTACTCAATGAGTATCCCGGCTAATCTCGAAGAAGTAGAGACGAGATGGTCGACTTCGACACATACTAAGGGTCCAATAATGTGATATCAATAAAACATTAAATCACGGACTTCTATAAACATGATTTTTAATCCAATAGAAGGAAACAAGTAAATAATTAATTCTTTTATATGCAATTTACAAACTTCCTTTTCGTAATTATCCAAATGTTTTCAAGCCATGAAGAGACAATAATAACTTAATCAAGTTCAAGGCAACAATACAAGCATGCGCATATAATGCCGAGGCGGCGGCCTGATCCAACAGAATTAAACTGTGCACTTGCCGAGGGTCGACGGCGCACCTATAGATGCATCTATTTAATCTGCCGAGGCGTTCGGCCCATTCCAAAATAAACACGTAGAGACATTCAATCAAGAAGCCAACATGGGGAAATTATTTAAAGAAAAACTGATTCTCTTTCAACAGTTTGAGAAAATGAGGTTTAGATCTTGTTAGGAATTCATTTACTATTTTGATGTGGTTTAAGCAATTCAACTATCTATAAGATTACAAATATTTAGAGTATAGCATGTTGTTGGGTCCTAGAGTACCCGAACAATAGCATAATAGTAGCTACGCACGGACTCTCGCCACCCCGTGCGTACGTAGCCTCCGCAATTAGGAGCACATAATCAATTATTTCACCTATGGGGACAATTCCCTCTTACAAGGTTAGAAAGGAGACTCACCTCGCTCCGAAGATCCATAACCGGCATTCCACGCCCTTCCGAAGACTCCAATTGATGCACCATGCTCCAAAACTAGCCAACGGTTACGCAAATCCATTAATATATGCTCAAATATTCGTTACAATCTAATTTATAGCAATTCCTAACTCCGATCGGAAGGTTGACCAAAATGCCCTCGGGCCCACGTGCCCGGTATCCGAAATTTTTCGAAGATAATGATTACCCTTGACCTTAGGAACTCAAATATATAATTTTCACTAAATTCAAAATCGTGGTTAAATTCCAAGAATAAAATTTCTAGGTCTTCCTACCGAAACCCCCAAATTTCAACCAATTTCATGCTCAAATCCTTACATAATTGATGTATTTAGCTTAAAATGATGGGGATATAATACCTTGATGTTGATGACGGAAATCCCTCTCTTGAAGCTCCCAAAAATTGCCCAAGCCATGAAAAATATGAGAGAAATGAACTCAACCCCGATTTAAAATAACCTTCTGCCTCCAGGTATTTCCGCTTCTGCGGAAGAAATTTCGCTTTCGCGGTCCCGCTTTTGCGGACCATCAGCCGCTTATGCGGCTTCCACTAGGCCGCCCACTTTCGCTTCTGCGCTCCCCTTCCCGCAGATGCGGTCCCGCTTCTGCGGAACCTTGACCGCATCTGCGGTCCACGAGCCCCCGGCAAAATCCGCTTCTGCGATGCCTCTACCGCAAGTGCGGTTCCGCATATGCGGAAATACGACCGCATCTGCGGTCCTCCCTCTTCTAGCCCAAAACCGCTTCTGCGTTTGAATTGCCGAATCTGCGGTCCTAGAACCGCAGATGCGGTTATGACAGAAGTAGCAAACCTCAGCCTTCCAAAATCTCATTCCGATCCGTTAACC
>NW_017670799.1:16105-32619 GCF_001879085.1 Nicotiana attenuata
CTGTCGACCGATAATTCATGTATTGAGGACGATGACATAGATGTTCAATCATCCACATTTGTAGCAGCAAGTTGCACCCTTCAAAAAAGTCTCCTCCGGCTTTGCAGGCTGTGAGAGCTCGGAAGATTTCAGACACTATCATGGGTGCGAGGGTGCTTTTGGCCTGAGTAAGCAAAGTGCTGACGACCCCAGCTATCCGTATATCGATATTCCCATCTTTCCTGGGAAACACTAGAAGACCCAAAAATACCACCATAAAAGCGAAGCACCTGTGTTCTTCCCATTTTATGCGATTCCCTTTGCTGCAAATTTTGCTTTCTGGATTGTTAAACCATCCTATGTGTCCATATCGCTGGTATATAAACTGCGGAGTGGAAAAACCAGCTGGTAAATCTGGGTAATGGACCCCGCTGCTTATCTTTAGGAAATCTAGAAACTTGTGTACAGCGACAACTCTTGGAGCGATCAAATACTTGTGTCTCAAAGGAGCTTCAGTGCTCCCAATATATCCGACTATTTCTTTTAAAGTGGGTGTGAGCTCAAGAAATGAAACACGTTGTGAGTTGGGTCCCAAAACGTAACCAATGCCTTTATTATGTCTCCTCTAGGCCTGATCTTCAATAACCCGGTGAGACCTTCCAAGTAGAGATTGACCCTATCTTGTCCTGATTCACCAAGATCTTCCAACCACATAGACAGCTCCAAAGGAATCTTGGTCATGACTGTTATTGGCAAATTTTGACTCGTGCTCATTCTGCACATTTAAATTAGGGTGATTGATTTGAAACAAAGCAAATTTTTACAAAAGAGGCCAATTTTGCAAACATTTAAATAACACGGCTACTTTTGCAAATACGACCCTTCAGCACTTCGAAAGGGAAAGATTTTAGGGTTGTTCTTGCTCGGAAGCCAAAAATTTGAAAAAGGACTGTAGGTGGTTATTCTTGCAAAAACGGCCTTCCGGCATCCTTTTGGGGACATTTAGGCTATTTAGACAAGAACGACACTACCTAATTTTAAGACAAAATAACAACAATTGATTTTTGGGTTATTTTTTGCAAAACGGAGTTGGACCCGATGGGGGTTGTCTACGTATCTCACATCCGGTGAGAATCAAACTTGCCGACATAATAAAAACAAAACCAACTATATTTTTTAAAACAAAATCTTCTTCTTTTTTTTTCAAAATTTCGGCAGAGTTCTAGTATATTTTGGACACCAGGTTTTGTCAAAAACGGGTAATCAACTCTCTCATACCTCATTTTTATTTTTCCCAATTCCTTCCCTATTCTAGCAACCGGTCAACATGCAAACCGAAGCAAATAATTGTACAAGTAGCACGTAAAATATGCCTCAGGATGGTCTTTGATTCTGGGGTCCACCTGTCCTAGACGGACACAACCCCTGTGTTGAGTCCTCAATGTCAAATGCACATGATGCAAACAAACGTTCCTACTAGGGATCCGGCATGAGGCTGAGTTATTCTAAGTATAAAACCTGGGTATACTATTCTAGACTTGTGTACCCGAGCGGACAACTCGAGCCGAGGAAGGGGCTATATACCGGGAACCAAAAGGCCCTCCGGCTTTGTAACTTGTCCGAGCCTCGTTCTTGTTTCAAGGTATGACACTAACAGAATAGGGAGTCACGCCAGCGTGCACATCCCCGAAGATGAGAAGAGAAGGATTTCGTAACAGTTTATATACAATTCAAATATATCAAAGCGGCAAAAAACGGCATTTAGCACATTAGGCCCAAACATGTAAAAACCAGATAATAAATAAAGCCAACTATAACAGTTATGCTAAGCTCGAATTCTTGAACCCTGAACCGAAGTTCTGGGTTTTTATCCCCAGCAGAGTCGCCAGAGCTGTCATACCATCTTTTTACACACCCGAAGGTGGCACAAGGGAGTTTTTCTACTTTAAGTGACATTATTCGAAATGGGATTATTTTATTTATTTTTTATCAGAGTTGCCACTTGGGATAGTTTTTTTTCTGCTGTCCCAAGTCACCGATTTATTTTAAATCCCAAATCGAGGAAATTTCGACTTTCCTTTTGAAGTCTGCGAACCCGAAATTCTGAATAAGGAATTCTGTTAACCCGAGGGAAGGTGTTAGGCACCCCCGGATTCCGTGGTTCTAGCACGGTCACTTAAACTATTATAATCGGCCTATTATCTGATTTTAATACATGTTTTAACCAATGGTTCAAATTTAACTTTATAACCGCTTTTATTTAATTATTTTTTTTAGGAAAGATTCAACGTCGTCTAAAACACGTCTTGAACCACGTCACATAAATGCACCCACGATCCATGATACATTTTATCTAACATTGTTGAGATTTGGATTTGGGTCACATAAATGCACACCCGAGTTTAGAAAAGTAATTTAAATTGACGCGCCTAAAGCAACTGCGCATTCGCAAATTTTGCGAGGGCCATGGAAAATTCAACTAAATGGCACGCCTCGATTTCTAAGGATTCAAAATAAATTAAATGAGGGCCATGAAATTTTAGATTTTATTTGGCACGACACACCTCGATTCTAATTTTTAAAGGAAAACTTGAACTAAATTTTGGAGGGCCATAAACTATGTCTTGCCTAATATAGCACGCCTCCAATCTACTTTTAAAAGCCTAACTAATTAATTAAGAAAAGGTTTAGGGAAAATATAATTATTCTAAACTAGAACCCAAACTTAATTCATTTAAGCAAACGGACTACCATTCAACGAAAACCGGTCCATTTCAAAGCCTAGGCCTGAAGTGAAGCCCAATAGCCTATCGAAGCTGCAAGGCTACCAAGTCTCTGATTTCTCGCAGCTTAAATTAAGCCTAAAGGAAACCCAACTTCTGAAGGCAGGCCACTGTCTCAAAGCTGGGACTCAGGATCGAGTCCCTTTATTAACACAAAATAACATTCACTTGTATCTGGAACTAAAAGCTGACTCCATATCAATAATTAACCAATTAAAGCAAACAAGGTAAAAGGGTGAAACACCACCAAGCTATGACACCATTTCAAAAAGAGAATCAATTCTCGAATTCAACTACCCTAATGACACCAATTGCACAATATGCCATTTCTAACTTAAAAACACAAACCAACTGAAGACTAAAACAGGATAGTATGATTTAAGATTAAAGAACTCAGGGATCCCAGAGAGATTGACACTATACCATCATGATATTAAATAACAAGTTCAATAACTTAAAATCCAAACAAACCTATAGGATTGTATACTGACTTGGAAGCCATTCACTCTATACTTCATGAAATAGAATACTACATGATCTGACAAATAGCATAACTCAAAACTGGATAAACTTCAACATGAAAGTTTCTGATTTCAGGCTTAGGGACATCAACCTAAAAATGAATTCAAGCAAATATACACAACAATACTGATTTCATCAGGCCAGAACAGACCTGAAACATGCTCAAATCTGCTGAAATTTGTATTACACTAATTCTCTACCACTTATACATGTGATCAGCCCCTTCAAATTCATTTTAAAAAAGCAGATGGAACAGAGCACTTGCCTAACAACATAACAGAAATCTAAAACTGTAGTAAATAAAGATTAAAGAACTCAAATGAGCCTATGTAAATTGATCTTCAGAAGCAAACAAACTCAACTACATTTTTTAACCAAACTCCATGCTTTTCATACAAGAAACCATGTTTACAACCTCACTCGCCATTCACTGGTTCAGAGGCATACCTGGAAATGAGAAAGGAATTAAAGGAGTGGAGAACTAGTGGACAACAGCAAGCAGAACAGGGCCCAGATTCAGTCAATAAAACAGTAAAAAACCAGCTCAAAAGCAGTCGATGGAACAGTGGAGGAACCACAAATCAACACCCCAACTTCAAACCAAACTCAAAACCATTTTTCTCAAACCCAACAATATAACTATGGAGCCTTTTCAAGAGTTTTAGCTAAAAGAATCAGAAATCCAGAGAAAAACAAGCCAAATTTTGAGCAGTTTTCCACCAAGAACTACAGGAAATTCAGTATTCTTTTTAGAGTTAGCCGCTCAGTTTTCAGGGGGTTTTTATCTCTATTTTTCTGACTTGAACCTCAAGTAAGGATGCCTTTATAGACAAGGTTTTAGGGCTGCCTAAAAGAATTCAATTTTGCACTTGAAACCTTTTTCAATTTTGGTTTTTGCTCACATACCCTCAACTTAAAATTTAGATTTTCAGTTAAGTCCTAAGGACAGCTTCCTGGAAGCTTCCTTCAGTCAGTTACAAGAGATTCTCTACCTAGATTTCCTAATTTACCCTTCAATACCCCTGTTATTACCCCTTGAAACCAGACCAGATGTGGGTCATGGGTCAAATTGGCCCAATAGCTAAACTAGAGGTGGGCTCAATTCTGAACCAATGATCTAAATCAACCCCTTGGGGTGAGATCTGAAATGGCTTCAAAGCCCAGACAACAAAATGAACTAAATCAAATCAGTCAACAAATAAAGGGCAAACACTTAAATGATTTCGAGAACTAAAACCTACACTAATAGACTAATTACTAAACACAAAGCTGGAAATTAACTAAGTTATCCAAATAAACCTAANGCTTTGATCTGGGTATACTGTCTGTATCATTGGGGTAGTGTATCTAAACAGAGCAGTTTGGATAATAAACATGCATGATTTTGTAAAAGTATGACATAAATGTATAATTAAACCAGCTTTTAGATGAACCAACGACTGTGACGTGGTTCGAGACATTGCAACCTCTCTTGCTACAGAATTTTGAGGGTCCTCCTCAAAATTCTGCCCCAGTTTGATGGGTTGACACTTCTGACTGTTGCTCATCCGGCGATCGACTGAAATTGCTTCGGAATTTTGAGGGTCCTTCTCAAAATTCTGCCCCAATTTCCAACTTCGGGGGAAAATGAAAATTTTATTGAATTATGACCGAACCCATAGGGATGCCTACGTATCCCCTCTTAAACGGGAATCAGGCCAGGCATAGTTCAATTTACATCATATAAGGAAAGCATAAGGATTACACATAGTAACACTTGATTGCGTCTGAATTAATCGGCTTTGGCCAAACTTTTCCATCCATTTCTGCAAGTATGAGGGCTCCTCCCATCAAAACCCGGTGAACCATGTATGGGTCCTGCCAGTTGGGAGAGAACTTCCCTTTGGCTTCATCTTGATGTGGAAAATTTTTCTTTAACAGCTGAAAACTGTCTTGGCTTGACTCTTTTGTTGAAGGCTCTGGACATTCTGTTTTGATAGAGTTGACCATGGCAAACTGCGTACATTCTCTTTCCGTCTATAAGGGCTAGTTGCTCATAACGACTTTTTACCCATTCTGCATCATCGAGCTCAACTTCTTGTATGATCCTTAGGGAAGGAATTTCTACCTCAGCGGGAATGACAGCCTCTGTACCATAAACCGGCATATAGGGGGTTGCACCAGTTGATGTGCGGACTGTGGTGCGATATCCCAATAGAGCAAATGATAACTTCTCGTGCCACTGTTTACGCTTTTCTATCATTTTCCTCAATATCTTCTTGATGTTCTTGTTGGCGACTTTTATAGCTCCATTCATTTGAGGCATGTAGGTTGTGGAATTCTTGTGTCTGATCTTGAAATTTTCACACATAGCTTTCACCAAGTCGCTGTTGAGGTTGGAGCCGTTATCAGTAATGATTGACTCTGGAACCCCGAATCGACAAACAATGCGGTTGTGGACAAAGTCTACCATGACTTTCTTAGTTACCTCTCTGTAAGATGCTGCTTCGACTCATTTGGTGAAATAGTCTATGGCTACTAGGATAAACCTATGTCCGTTGGAAGCGGTAAGCTCGATTAGTCCAATAACGTCCATTCCCCAGGCGGCAAATGGCCATGGTGAGCTTGTTGCGTTGAGCTCGATCGGAGGTACCTTTATCATATCTGCATGTATCTGACAGCGGTGGCATTTCTGGACATACTGGATGCAGTCCGTTTCCATGGTCATCCAAAAGTAACCAGCCCGAAGTATTTTCTTTGTTAGGACAAAACCGTTCATATGTGGACCGCAGGTCCCAGCATGAATTTCCTCTAACAGCTTGGATGCTTCTTTTGCGTCAACACACCTTAATAATCCCATATCAGGAGTCCTTCTATACAGGATTCCTCCGCTGTGAAAGAAGTTGGACAATCTCCGAAGTGTGCGTTTCTGAGTAGGATCCGCAAGCTCTGGGTACTCTCCTTTTGCCAAGTATTCCTTGATATCATGAAACCACGGCTTTCCGTCTGCTTCTTCTTCAACATGGGCATAGTAAGCTGGTTGATTATGGATTTTCACTGGAATGGGATCAATGAAATTCTTGTCTGGATGTTGTATCATAGATGATAGGGTAGCCAATGCATCGGCGAACTCATTCTGGATTCTGGGAACATGTTGGAATACTATCTTCGTGAACCTCTTTATCAATTCCTGTACATGATGCAGATACGGGAACATCCTGGAGTTCTTGGTTGCCCATTCTTCTCATACCTGATGTATAAGTAAGTCTGAATCTCCAATTACTAGCAGCTCTTGAACGTTCATATCAATGGCGATTTTGAGTCCTAAGATGCAAGCTTCATACTCGGCCATATTGTTGGTGCAGGGAAACCTGAGCTTGGCGGACACTGGATAATGCTGACCGGTTTCTAATATCAAGACTGCTCCTATGCCAACTCCTTTGAAGTTTGCTGCTCCATCGAAGAACATTCTCCCCCCATCGTAGGATTCTGCAATGTCTTCTCCTATGAATGATACCTCTTCATCAGGTAAATACGTTTTCAGTGGTTTGTATTCTCCATCCACGGGATTCTCAGCGAGGTGGTCTGCTAGTGTTTGTCCCTTGACCGCTTTCTGAGTTGCGTAAACAATGTCGAACTCACTCAATAGGATCTGCCACTTGGCCAGCTTGCCAGTGGGCATGGGCTTTTGAAAGATGTACTTCAAAGGATCCATTCTTGATATGAGATATGTAGTATAGGTACAGAAGTAATGTCTCAGCTTCTGAGCCACCCAAGTCAAAGCACAACATGTGCGTTCCAATAGAGAATACCGGGCCTCGTACGGGGTGAACTTCTTGCTGAGATAATAGATGGCTTGTTCCTTTCTCCCTATTTCATCATGTTTCCCTAGAACACAGCCGAAAGCTCCGTCTAACACTGCAAGGTAGAGTAATAAGGGTCTCCCTGGCTCGGGCGGAACTAAGACTGGTGGTGTTGATAGGTACTCCTTGATTATGTCGAAGACCTTTTGGCAGTCATCAGTTCATTTGGTAGCAGTGTCCTTCTTTAACATCTTAAAGATTGGCTCACAGATAACTGTAGACTGTGCTATGAATCGGCTGATGTAGTTCAGCCTTCCTAAGAAACTCATCACATCTTTCTTGTTCTTTGGTGGTGGTAATTCTTGAATGGCTTTTACCTTCGATGGATCCAGTTCTATTGCTCGACGGCTCACAATAAACCCCAGCAACTTCCCAGCAGGAACCCCAAATGCATACTTTGCGGGGTTTAGTTTCAGGTTGTACCTCCGCAGTCTATTGAACAACTTCCTCAGATCTTCTATGTGGTCAGTGGCCTTCTTGGATTTGATAATAACATCATAGACATATACCTCTATCTCCTTGTGTATCATGTTATGGAAAATGGTAGTCATGGCCCTCATGTAGGTGGCCCCTGCATTCTTCAAGCCAAATGGCATCATCTTGTAACAGTACATTCCACACGGCGTAATGAAAGCCGTTTTCTCAGCACCTTCTTCATCCATCCAGATCTGATGATAAGCAGCAAAATAATTTACAAATGACTACAGCTCATGCTTGGCGCAATTATCAATTAGGATGTGTATATTCGGCAAAAGGAAGTTGTCTTTTGGACTGGCCCGGTTGAGATCCGGGTAGTCGACAAGACTCGGACCTTCCCGTCTTTCTTTGGTACTGGCACGATATTGGCTAACCATGTCGGGTACTCAACCATCCTGAGAACCTTAGCTTTGATCTACTTGGTGACTTCTTCCTTGATTTTCAGACTTATATCAGGCTTGAACTTTTTGAGCTTTTGCTTTACCGGTGGACACGGTGGATCGGTTGGCAGTTTGTGAGCTACAATAGACGTACTCAGACCAGTCATGTCATCATATGACTAGGCGAATATGTCCTCATACTCTTTTAGAAATTCTGTGATTCTTTCTTCTCCGATGGCGATAGGTTAATGTTGATTCGCGTTTCGTTGACGTTTTCTGCATCTCCCAAGTTGACAATTTCGGTTTCGTCCTGGTTGGACTTACGTCTGTTCTCAAAGTCCTCAACTTCTTTGACAATCTCATCAGGTATGTCATCTTCCTCTAAATCAATATCCATTTGTTGTGTTGTCTCATTGCATGTCACAGGCATTGGTTCATCAAGATAAGTAATAGTAAT
The DNA here is from genome assembly GCF_001879085.1 of Nicotiana attenuata. Lineage (NCBI taxonomy): Eukaryota > Viridiplantae > Streptophyta > Magnoliopsida > Solanales > Solanaceae > Nicotiana > Nicotiana attenuata. Next base: position 24,546 of record NW_017670799.1, read on the forward strand.
GTTGTATAAGTAAAGTAAGGAGGAAAATGATAGAAACAAATATTAATTCATAAGAAAAATCAAACATGCTTTTTGATAAATTGAATAATTGTTTTGAACGTTGAAGATCTTATTGCGGAAATTGAAAAAATGCAAAAAGAAAATCATTTAGTAAAAACAATGGATATTTCTTGTTTTAGCCTTGGTACCCCGAGGCTCGTCGGGCTCTGGTTGTCCTGATGGCCCAGTTATTGAGGCGTGCCCCTCTGCTCACAGCCTGTATGGAAGGGCCTTCATCCCCCTCCTCATTGAGAATAACACAACAGTCCATTTCATTGTCCTCTAGGAACAAGTTCTTCACCGCTGCCAGTGCCTCTTCTTCATCTGACCCATAAACAATGTCGGCTTGTTGGAAAGTCTGCTCCAAAAGCCGTATTGGCTGCTCCACTGGGTAGTAAGGACCGCGCCATAGTGGCGACCAATTATTGAATTCTTCCCAGGTGTAATCATATCCCAAACCGAAGGTAGTGCCATGTTTCTTGAGTTTATAGGCTTAGCGATTCCTTGGAGGTTCTTGCCGAGTCCATTGCCAGGCTCGTACCCACTCCAATTCAGTATACTCTCGATTTTGTTATCCCACCATTTGTCTTTATCGACAGCATTGGCCCATTCGATGTGGTGGTAAGTTTCTCCACCTAGTTTCCTTCTTCCCTCGATTGCCGGAATGGTCTGGCAGCAGTATATAGGGTTGCTACTGTCGCCGTGAATGATCACCTCCTGGTGATTCCATTCGAATTTCACTACCTGATGTAGTGTTGATGCTATGGCCCTAGCAGCGTGAATCCATGGACGTCCCACCAGCAAGTTGTCAGATGCTGGCACATCTATTACATGGAAATCAACATCAAACCAGGTCGGTCCCATCTGCAAGCATAGAATAATCTCACCAATGGTGGACCTCTGGGAACCATCAAAAGCTTTCACGTTGATTGCTCCATCCTTTATCTCATGCAGCCCTTTACCTAACTTCTTGAGCATCACCAACGGACATATGTTAAGGCTGGAACCTCCATCGATCAGGATTCTGGTGATGAAATAGTCCTCGCATTGCACGGTGATATGCAGTGCCTTGTTCTGCCCCAGCCCCTCAGGTGGCAGCTCGTCCTCATGAAAGGTGATCTTATGGCTCTCCAGCACTTGTCCTACCATGTTAGCCATTTCCCCGCCAGTGATGTTGCTTGGTACGTATGCTTCACTCAGCACCTTTAGCAGAGCATTCTTATGCGCCTGGTGTCTTGTTTAACTGGTCGATGACCGAATACTCCTTGGCCTGTATTTTTCTCCAAAGTTCGTCTTGTCCTGTCTCAATGATGGGTGGCCGATTGGAGGCCTGCTTGCTTGACTCAGCCAGATGTTCAGGGGTATAGACTCTACCAGTTCTTGTCAAACCCTGCGCTGCGACAGTCTCTTCAAACCTGACCTTTCCTTTCCTCCTAGCCTCGGTTGTATAGTCCCATGGTACAACTTTTGTATGGAATGGTGTCATGGTCGACATTGCCACTGGGATAGGCGCGACTATCCTTACTTCAAATGGAACATGTGCCTTGGGCGGCAGGACTGGGACCTCAAATGGTGCGGGTGCATTCGCTGGAGACGGGAGTTCAACCTCAACTAGTGCCGGTGCCTTTGGGGATGGCGCTGCTTCAAACTCAAGTGGTATGGACATATTCACCTCAACATCCTCAGACGGTTGGATCTGGACTATAATCGGATTGAGAGTAACTGCTGGTTTCTTTGGGTCATCGCCTTCTACGATCAACCAGATGGATCCATCTGGATCCCAGTCGTCCTCTACTTCAATCATGTGGATACCCCCACCCCTATGGTCCGGCAGAGGGTTTTTGCGAAAGTTTGGAGCGGCTTCCTTTGCCACAATAACTTTGTATTAATAAAAGACTGTATCTTGTCTTTTAAGGAGCGACATTCATCGATGGTGTGTCCTTTCATGCCGGAGTGGGCACAGGACTTGTTTGGGTTAACCCATTGAGAAGGATTCTCAAGGGTTGCAGCAGGGATGGGGGTGACATAACCAGCAACTTTGAGTCTCTCATACAACTGTCAATAGGTTCGGCGATGGCTGCATATTGTTTTGGATGTCTGTGATCAAAATTAGTTCGAGGTCTAGGGAAGTTTTGGCGTGCAGGAGGTGACTGATAAGGGGACGGTTGAGCAATATAGGTTTGGCAGACATGAGCGGGTTGGGAGTATCTAGGTGAAGTACGTTGATATGTAGGAGGTGGAGGTGACTGATAAGTTGGTAGTGGAGCTTGGTATGAGGGTGAAGGTGCTTGGTAATTTAGGGTGGGCTGATATGTGAGTGGAGGTGTTGGGTAAGTTTTGTATTTGAGGGGAGACTTAGTCCTTTGTGCAACCATCACTGCCCCTACGTCCCTTTTCTTGGACACACCACCGGACTGTAAGGCCTTATTTGTAGCTTGCAAGGCCTTAAAGTTTATAACCATACCGCTTTTGATACCTTCTTCAATTCTTTCGCCCAGTTTGATAATGTCAGAAAACTTATGTTTCTCAATCAGCATCAACCTTTCACAGTATTGCGGGTCCTGAGCCCGGACAAAGAACTTGTTCATTTGTTCTTCTTCTAAAGCGGGTCTGACCTTAGCACCTTCGGACCTCCATCGAGTAGCATACTCGCGAAACGTTTTTGTGGGCTTCTTCTTCAGATTCTGGATATAGAACACGTCTGGCGCATTCTCTGTATAAAACCTGAATCTATCCTTAAAGTCAGATGCCATACCTACCCAGCTCGACCACTTCTTGGGATCTTGGCTGATGTACCAAGATACCGCATCTCCTTTCAGACTCCTCATGAATAGTTTCATGCGGATCCTTTCATCTTTTCCTACTCCGACCAGTTTGTCGCAGTATGTCCTTAGATGGACCCTTGGATCACCTGTACCATCAAACATTTCGAACTTAGGAGGTTTGTACCCCTTAGGCAGCTCGACATCAGGTTGTATGCGGAGGTCCTCATAGTTCAACCCTTCGATCCCTTTGCTTCCTTCGACGCCCTAAATTCGGCTGGTTAGTTTCTTAAGTTCCTCCGCCAAGTTTCTAATGAGCAAATCCTTTTCATCAGACTCAGGTGTGCAAGATACAGGTTGGGTGGAGTGTGGCATGGTCTCCACATAGATGGGATTGTTATGGTGTCCTGGCGTATGGGCGTGGAAATGGTCATTTGCGGAGTTTTGAGGTTCTGCGATGAGTAGTGGAGCGTTGTTTGGGGTATGGCAAGTGTTGCATTGGTTATTTGGCAAAGCAATAGGATGATTTTGTTGTTTTGGGATATTTTGAGGAGGTGTGGGGTTTTGAACATTGGGGAAGTTGGCGTCCGGGGTGCTGAGTGAGAACTTGATTGAGCTCTTCCTGAAACTTCAACAATTTCTGTTCAAGTTGTGACACACTTTCATCGGGAACCTGAATACCATGGCTATCAGTGGCCTTTGCTGTTGCGTTCTCTTTTCTGATGTTGTTCAAATCTTCCATCTTGCTTTTGTTCTTGTTCTTAACAGGACTAAAAGGAGGAGTGGATGGAGGGCCCCTGGATCTCGTGGAATAAGATGATTGCTAGAGTCCACAAACTAACCTTTGGGGAGGGGAATAACAAAACAAAAATAAAACAAAAAAAAGGTAACCAAGTTAGTAAGGGTCATAAAAAGTATTGCAATATTTAAACACATAGTGCGGGAATGTAAAGCGTTTCCTAATTTGGGGACCTCGTTGTGCCCGAGGTAGGCCTAGCGACAGATTGATTTGGAGAACTTAGAATGCTAAATGCCTCATTTTATTGATAAAAATAAGACGAATCCCAAATTGACAAGAAATAAAAGTCACTAATGGCCATTGGCCTTATTACATTCATAAGGCGAAAAGGTAAATTCCTATCTACTTGGTCCCAGAAGGACCTTCCCCATATTCGGCATCCTTGGCTCCGTCGAACAGCTTCCCCAATTCACGAAGTCCCAGCAACAGGTATGCTCTGGCTAGATGTCCACCTTCGGTCCCTTCAGCCTTTTGACAGTCTTTAACCCTTTTGAGATTTCTGATGAGGGTTTTGTCACTAGAATGTAAATCTTCCTACCAACTCAGCAATCTTGGGTGGATGTTGGTGACCATGCTGAATCTGGGGACTTCGCGCCTCATATTTCTGCAAGGCCAACAAGGTTAGGCCCTTACCCCCACCAGACTCGACTATTTAACTTCAACAATTAGCATGAAACATTTAGTTCTCCAAATAAATGCGCAGAACGTGTTATGTCCGTTTGGGTTTAGGGAAACCTAGTGGACTTTGGACAAGGCTATCTTAAAGGATCATTATTGGGACAACATAACTGATCCGGCTAGGTTTGACCATGATTCATGCGCAATTTGAACAGAGTAAGGTTTCTATAGGGTTTTAGACTGGTACCCTTGAGCGGACAACTCAAGGAGGAAGGCTCGGAACTGTCGACTGCACCGCTGATCGACTAGTATTACCGCAAATATGCCTTTCCAAATTTAGGGGTTAATGATATAGGAAGAGCGCAACCACTCATTATAAGCGTTGCTATAGTATTTTTTTGGCACGAGTGGAGTATGATGTTGAGCATGATTATGCAATAATTAAAAGCATGTTAGGAATTGGGTATTTTAAAGAGTCGCCACCTACCGATTTTTAAGGTGCGTTAGGGAACCTATAGGGTTCAACTACAACTACATTTGATAACCAGAGATAGGGTAAGGGCTTGAAATTATCCCAAGGGGAAGGTGTTAGGCACCCCTCAGGATCCACTAGTGTGGTTCCCGGCCAGATAGTTTTTTGTGAATTTGCGCAATTAGCAAGTAAACAAATACGGCTCAAATGATAGGGGTTTTAAATTTAAATACACAAGTGTTTGAAAAACAACAAAAGAAAGGTTTTGAAAAGAGTTATAATCTAAGCATGCTTGTGAATGAAAAAGGGGTCCTAAGTTTGTAATATGGATCACATCAATGCAATACTCGGTAATCACTCCTCAAAAGAGGGGCTACATGTGGTATTAGCGCACCGGTCATCATATCCATATCTACCCTTCCCATCCCGTGAAGGTACTAAAGCGAGGATTGGTCGACCTTTGTTGCATGCTGTTACCCGTCCCATTCCTATCAGTCCCAAGGAATTTAGGACTACTATTCCTATAAGAAGGAGGTTCTAAGCTGACTCTTAGATTTAAAGGTAAAATGCTAAGGCAACATACAAAACAAGTAGAACTGCATTTATAGGGGTGTTGGCCCAAGTAAAGGTTAGTTTTGAAGACTGACAAAGGAACTCAGACATGAACCAGGTCCATCCAGTGGTTCATCCCTCAGGTTCACAAAAACGGGCAGATTCAAGCATGTGGGTTGCACGTGAAGGAGATAAGCTTAACTTGGTGTATTTAATATATCCTGATCGAAAAGGTTGCATAATTGATAAGGAGAAGGAGTCCTTAATCAAAGAGAACACAATTCAAGATAGGGAAGGAGTTAGAAGTTGAAATCAACTAGAACTCTTCCACCAAGGAAGAGTTGCATCAGAACTCTAGTTATTTCTTCATCTACTAACTCTATAAATTGTAGGATGTTCTCACATTAAAGTGTTGCACAAAAACGCAGAAATTAAACGTGAATTGGGAGCAAAATAGCAAGGCTTTTTGCAAGCAGTTCGTGTGTGATTCAAGTGTGCAAACCAGAAGCTACAAGTACCAGATTGAAGAACCAGCTCCATAAAGAGTTTTATGTGTCTTTCTTTATTTCTAGTTCAATTGTAGTAGGTATTTTATATTGTACCTTTCAGCTTTTTCTAGAAGCAATTGTAATAGGTATTTTGTGTATTCAAGTTAGAGTTAACTTGAAATTGTCGCAACAGTTAGAGGCTGGTTGCTACAACGGGATTAGAGGCAATCCTTAGGTTTACAAAGAGTTTTGTAAATGCAGTTTTGGCTCAGTGATTTTAGTGGAAGTTTGGGAAAATCCTACTGAGTAGTAGGTCGTGGTTTTTTCACCTTTTGAGCCAGGTGTTTTCCACGTAAAATCTCTGTGTTCTTGATTTTATGTACTTTTAATTCCGCAAACAGTAGTAATAAGTACACCTAGAAGAACCAAGTCCTTCCAGAAGCAGTTTAAGCGAAAAATTGAGTACCACACAAATCACCCCACCCCCCTCTTGTGTGATATTGACGTTTAGAACATCAATTGGTATCAGAGCAGGTTATCCTTGAAGAGGCTAACACCTTAGGAAAAGATCAACATGAGTGCACCACCTGGGAACTGGGAAGGGCAATCCACTATTAGGCCTCCACTTTTCAATGGTCAGTACTATTCTTGGTGGAAGAACAGAATGAGAGATCACATTATAAGGGAAGATTATGAACTTTGGGACATTGTCACTGATAGTCCCCTAGCAACCACTAAGAAGAATGTTGAAGGAATTGATGTGCCAAAAACAAGGGCTGATTGCACTACTGAGGATTTAAGAAAATGGGAGAAAAATTCTAAGGCCAAGAAATGGCTTGTATGTGAACTAGGTCCAGATGAGTACAGCAGGATCCAAAGCTGTACCACTGCTAATGAAATCTGGGACACTTTGCAAGTTGCTCATGAAGGAACACCTCAAGTGAAGAGGTCCAGAGGAACACTGCTATATTCTCAATATGAGAATTTTACCATGATGGAAGGAGAAACCATCCAGGAGATGTACACAAAGTTTACAACACTAACAAATGAACTTAAATCTCTTGGAAGGGTTATTCTTGAAGAAGACAAATTGAGAAGATTTTGACAAGGGTACTGCCAATCTCTTGGGAAAGCAAAATCACAGCTATTCCGGAATCAAAGAACATTGCCACTCTTAAGTTGGATGAGCTAATTGGAAATCTCACTGCTTATGAACTTAGAAGGCAAACCATGAAGATGGATGCACCCAAGAAGGAAAGGAGCATGGCATTCAGAATCACTGAAGGTGCTGATCTAGAGGAGGATGAAATTACCATGATCACAAAGGACTTCAAGAAGTACCTAATGAGAGAAAATGGTCCTTCAAGAAGTGGAAGCTACATCAAACCAAGGGTTCCTGAAAAACAAACCAATGAGGGGTGTTACAAGTGTGGGAAGACTGATCACCACATCAAAAACTGCCCTCAATGGGAAATTGAATGGAAGAAGGAAAGAGCTGAACGAAGGAACAGGAAGAAGGAACAGGTTCATCACAAGAAGAACAAAGGATCAACAAAGGCTATGGTTGCTGCTTGGGGTGAAAGCTCAGATGATGACTCAGAGGATGTAAATGGAGATGAACAAGCACTTATGGCAATTGGAGAATCCGATGAGGAATCTGAGGTAAGTATAATTCATCTCAAAGACAAGATTAAATTTTTGTCTAAAGAAAGGCTATCTGAGTTACTCCTGGATTTCATTGATGAATCTGAGGATCTAAACAATGAAAACAAACAGCTGTCTAAGGAGTGTGTGATTTTGAAAGCTAAGTGCAAAAACCTGGAACTTAGGGCTAGTGAAAGTGATAGTAAAAATGCTGAGTTGAAGAACCAGGTTCATGAACTTGACACCACAGTCCTAGAGCTTAAATCTGAAAATTTAAAATTGAAATTAGGAACTGGTAAAAAGAAATCTGATCACACACAACTCACTTTAGAAGAAAATGTAGGAAAAATGAAAGATGAGTTGTACAAAAGAGATGAGCAGATAAGAGTCCTTAAGGAGGATCTAAACAAGGTTAAGCACGAGCTAGATACAACCTGTAAATGGAATAGGTCCTCCGATGCACTTTCATGGCTACATGAACACCATAGTAGCAATAAGAGTGGACTTGGATACGGGACCCCTGCATCTAAGTGGGATCCTAAAAGTAAGTACCTCACACTTCCTGAGAACAAAATTTGCACACACTGTGGTAAAAACTGGTCACTATAAATCTGAATGTATTACAAAAGAAAAGGCTAGTAAAAAGAATAAAGAATTTGTTCAAGGGAAAAATAGGCTGCCAGGTTGGGCTAAAAAGAAT